>NC_047570.1:35457500-35727500 GCF_011004845.1 Esox lucius | reverse complement strand
ACACTGGACAGGAATGCGACATGCTCATATTTGTAAGACAAGATCATTTTGGGACATCCATAAGCCCCTGCTAAAGTAAAACAAACACACACACAGTACTGCATTGCATTGTACAGACTATACACATTTACATGTTACCACACACACACATACAGTACTGCATTACATTGTACAGACTATACACATTTACACATGTTACCACACACACACACACACACACACACATACACACACACATAATATATACAGACAAGTGTCTCAGGATGATGTTGGGCCCCATGAGCTGCCAGAAAAGATTCAATTTGCCTTTTTCTAGTTTCTGTGAGTCTCTGGAGTTCTATTGGAGGGACTGAACACCCTTCTTCCAGAAGATATTCCCTCATTCAGTGCGCGTGTTTAAATAACAAACCCTCTTCCAGTCATCCTCTTGCCATCTTTATCTAAAATCAAGGTCTACCTGGCCTGCTCAGCATTTTTACACACGGCCCAGAGCATGATGGGATCATATACAATGTATATGTAGAGGGTTGAAGCGGAGCCCCTGGTTCCCCCCACTTTCTTGTCCTGCGACTGGAGCCACACCTTGTTGGGGATTCTGTGCTGTGCCGGTTGTCATATTTCTATGTTAAGTGTGTTTAAGTTCTAGTCATTCTGTTTCTATGTTCAGTTTATCATTCCTGGTGTTCACTGCTTTCACCTATGTCATTAGTCTCCTCACCTGTGTCTCATTCTCCCATGATCCCCACCCTAGTTAGTCTTCCCAGGTCTCTGTCTCTGTGCTAGTCATTGTTCCTTGAAACGTCTTTGTTTCATGTTCTTCCGTTTTGAGTCCTCTAAAGGCTTGTCATTACCTGTAAGTATTTGGATTAAAAACCTTTGTTCATGTGCTCTACGATCGTTTCCTGCTCCTCCTCGAAATGTTCCAAGTTGCAGGGGGTGGAGAGGGAATGAATGAATCAAGTGGAAGGCTCCTTATTTACTTACAGTATATAATCAAGCCTGTATTTGAAATGTGTCACTGCCCCTTTTACATTTAAATCGAAACACACTTGCTTTGCCTGTAACAAAATCACAGGCCTATCTTGAAAAATTTGATTTGTCCCATTGAAAAGGCTCCTAATACTATTTTGATTCAATCTATGCTCTTTAAAAAATATATCTAAATAAGACCCTATTTAGACACCGAAAATGTATTAAATTACATTTATATAATATGGCGTAAACACGCCCCGCCTGCTGGATCAGTGTCGCACCAACACCCCAAAGGAAGGCTGGAATGTTCCGGAACCTTCCAGGGACAGCAGGCCGGCCCCGCCCCTGCACAGCTGCATCCCATCGGTACTCATCTGGGGAGGCTTCCAGAGATCAGGCTGGGGGATTAGCCAGAACAGAAGCGGAGAATGATGTATTGTTTGAAATTCGTAGAGTTGGAGATGAGGAAGGGGGAGCACATGGAGGGCAGCTCCGAGCCCTGCGGCCCTTGACACACGGCCCTTGACACGGCCCCTCGACATGGCTCTGCCCTCAACACACAGCCCTCAACATGGCTCAGCCCCAGCGACACAGGAGCCAGGGAGGGATACAGATAAAAGTTTGAGGACGGGTGGGGTGGCCACTGTTACATTGTCCAATACAATGTTCTGTTCACACTAGCAACGAGAATAAATAAATACAAAGGTTGTTATTTGTTCACTCAGTTTCCCTTTATTTATACTAGGGATTGGTTGAAAATCTGAAAGAATGTAGTGACAATCACAGAAAAGGGGAAATTCTGCAAACCTTGGCATGTGGGATGTTATAGAAACCTTGACATGTGGGATGTTATAGAAACCTTGGCATGTGGGATGTTATAGAAACCTTGATATGTGGGATGTTATAGAAACCTTGGCATGTGGGATGTTATAGAAACCTTGGCATGTGGGATGTTATAGAGACCTTGACATGTGGGATGTTATAAAAACCTTGGCATGTGGGATGTTATAGAAACCTTGGCATGTGGGATGTTATAGAAACCTTGACATGTGGGATGTTATAGAAACCTTGATATGTGGGATGTTATAGAAACCTTGACATGTGGGATGTTATAGAAACCTTGACATGTGGGATGTTATAGAGACCTTGGCATGTGGGATGTTATAGAAACCTTGGCATGTGGGATGTTATAGAGACCTTGACATGTGGGATGTTATAGAGACCTTGACATGTGGGATCTTATAGAAACCTTGACATGTGGGATGTTATAGAAACCTTGACATGTGGGATGTTAAAGAAACCTTGACATGTGGGATGTTATAGAGACCTTGACATGTGGGATCTTATAGAAACCTTGACATGTGGGATGTTAAAGAAACCTTGACATGTGGGATGTTATAGAGACCTTGGCATGTGGGATGTTATAGAAACCTTGATATGTGGGATGTTATAGAAACCTTGACATGTGGGATGTTAAAGAAACCTTGACATGTGGGATGTTATAGAGACCTTGGCATGTGGGATGTTATAGAAACCTTGACATGTGGGATGTTATAGAAACCTTGACATGTGGGATCTTATAGAAACCTTGACATGTGGGATGTTATAGAAACCTTGACATGTGGGATGTTAAAGAAACCTTGACATGTGGGATGTTATAGAGACCTTGGCATGTGGGATGTTATAGAAACCTTGACATGTGGGATGTTATAGAAACCTTGATATGTGGGAGGCTATAGAAACCCTGGTGTTCAGAAAATTGAAACCTGACATTCAAAAAGTTCTAGAAATCCTGACAATCAGAAAGTTCAAGGAAGCCTGGCATCCCAGGTCCAACAACACAAAGTAAGAAAAACACAGGATTTCATGGGGCAGCGTTACAAAACAATGTAACGAATGTGCCCGGTGTGTTGTTGGATTCTTTAGGGTTAACACTCAGAACGTGGCCACCAATGAGCCTGAACCTAGCTTGGATCCAGGAAGTTCTAGGAACAGGGCAAAAAATCTGGGTCAATTTAGACGCTAAATGAGGGGTCTCAAATGTGGGGTAATTATTCTAATGAGCTTACAGAGTGATCTCATTCACCAGTTCTCAAATGTGCACACTGTTCCCTATATAGTGTGCACTATTGTCTATGGCCCTGGTGAACTGCAGTGCACTATTTAAGATTTGAACTCTGATTTTGGATGTAGCCATTCTACTCATATTGCCCCCTCCTTACCGTTGTACAATGGTTTAAGTCTTAATTATTTAAATGAGCATAAGAATTAGCATTCCATGTGCCAAGTACTAATTGACAGATTATAAGTGGGTGATTGAGTTTGTGTATAAGGGTCAAAGATGAACACTTGGCATGTCAACAAACTGTCCATCTTTCCAGGACTGGAGGAGAACTGTTGCAGCCGTTCATTGACTGCTTGGATGAGAGACAATAAAGAGAAGTGATAAAAACAAACAAAAATCAACCTTCTTCAATACCATCAAAGAATGAAGTTGGGTGGGTGAACATTTTCCAGATTTTCTATATTTGTATACAAAATTCACAGTTTCAGTGATCCATAAAGACACCTAGACATAACTACTCTGATTTAAGAAGCATAAACAGTGGGTTGAAGAACAAAATGAAAGCAGATGCCCAATGATGAACTGTTCAAAGTAAAAAATAGACAGAAATAATAGTGAAACATCTTTGAATTCGGAACTCCACAGGGATTTGACTATTCTGTAACAGAACAGAGTATTGAACCTAACCCATGCGATAGCTAATGACAGACTTCTGACATATTAACCTGGCATTGTTATATTATGGGGCTAGTTTCTCTGAAAGTTCTCTACCTCAATAGGATCAAATTCATGAACATTTAATGAATAGACAAATGTAGTCTTTGACTTGAATGTGTACTCTATATTAATTATATTTGTTGGCATTACACTGAGGTAGATAACTTCATAGAAAATGGTGAGTGAAAGACAAAGAGAAAAAAAGAGCTTGAGGGAGAGTGATCATTACCCTTATCGTAATATGCTGATGTTTAGCGGAGAAAAACAGAGAGACAGATGCAAGATATGTAAAAAGACTAGAGAGATCATCAAAGTCCCCATCATACGCAATAAGGGTAATTTCCTCCAAATCTTCGGTTTTACAGAAATCCAGGCTAAACGATTATCAATTCCCTCCTTCCTCTTGCCTGCATGTAGGAATCTTTCAATCAGGGTTTCCGGAAAACCAAGACATTTTGGGAAGGTTTCCTTGGTGTGTGGAAGTGTTTGTTTGGTGAACGGGAACTCAGTAGTAGATCCCCTTTATATCACCCTATAAAAGTTGTCCCCGGGAACTTTGCCTAAAATGTTGGAACTGTTCATCCACCTCATTGGCCTTCAGGCCATGTCATCCTATCAAGGATGTGATCCGGGCACATTCTGGGCGTGCGTCTGCGTGCTACTCTGTCGCTTGTTTAAAACTAGCGGGCATGACGCTTTGAATGGCACCGTGCCTTTAAGGCTGATAGACCACCACAGCGGTCAGGGAGTGGTTGGAGGCCACAGGCCAGCCATCTTACACTGGGAAATGTGTCCCAGATGACAACCTATCCCCTGCATAGCCATTACGCTTAAGCCTTCTGGGTCCAGTCGAAAGCGATCCACTATGCAGGGGACGGTGTGCCTTTTGGGATACGCCTGTTTGTTCTGCGGTGGCGACGATAACTAAACTCGAGGCTTTTCCACTTGGTTTCTATGCCAGCCATGTCCCGTGTTTAAGGGCTGACATGGCATCCACTGTAATGGGAAGGAAAACAATCTAAACCGATGGCTCAGTGCGCCAGCCATGTTGTTGCCCGGCGAGTCCTGTGAGGAGTGAAAATACAGAATACATTTCGGTGCATTAATTGCACTGCAATTCAATGATCCCTTCAATAAAAACAACAGTATATAAAAACAGTATAAATGTATAACAGCTAATAACAAAAAAATTGAACAATTCTATGAGCATGTTTACAGGAGTGGTCCTATACCTTCTTATATAACTTATACAAAAAAAACCAAAAAAAAGAGTTGTTGCTTTGTTTATTTCTTCTCGGTTGTGTCAACATTGTTGTTGTTGTTGTTGTTGTTGTTGTTGTGGAGGAAGCTGCTGTTGAGCCCATTCTCCTTCCTCAGGGCGCGGGGGATGACCTTCTTCTGGACAAATATTCTCTGGAGGAACTTGTCTGAGACGCTCAGGGGGAGATAGCTGTAGATAAAGTACATGAGGCCCACTCCGGGCCCGGCGTAGTACCTGACCAGAGGATGCGGTGACAGCAGCGCCTCACTTATGGTGTTAATGACCGGAGACAGGTCCTCATTGGCCGTCTGCGCGTAGCGCTGGAACAGCTCCTGGGTCTCCTTGGTATATTCCTCCCCGTACTCCTCCAGGAGAGACGGGGACAGGTTGTGGATCATATTCTTGTACTGGCACTCCCAGTACTCCTGGTTACTGGACTGACCTAGGACCAGAAGATATGCAGATTAGTTAGTTAACCACTGAGTTTCTGTTCCGCTTTCTGCATAGTATCCCAGTACTTCTGGTACTACACGGCCCTCAATTCAGTGTGGTTGCGGTTGGTGGGTGTCCCTTTGGTTGATGCTTGGCAATGTGGGGGGATTGATTTCCTTCCTGTTGAGCCCTGTCCGGGGCCTCCCCCAGATAGGGCCACAGTGTCGCCGGACCCCCCCTGTCTCAGCCACCAGGTCTTACACTGCTGTATTATTGTGCCGGGGGAGTAGGGTCAATTCTCATTCTCCACTATTAATCCTTGTAATCCCTGTCTCCTGACCTGTTTAAAATTAAGAGGACATGAGGTCCTGGTCCACACTTCCTGAGTACCAGGCTTGAAAGACTTGTTGCTGTCCCTCTCCAAAGTCCTCCTGGTTGTGTTGCAGATCAAGACGATACCTGACGATTTCAGCTGCCACTCTGCTGGATGCCCCTCCCGTGTTGTCCCTGTCCTTGTCCATCTGGTCATGCTTCTGACCTGGACTAGGTTTAAATAGACTCTGGACTCAGCCCACATGCATTTATTAATTATTAAAATGTTTACTCTTGATATGTTCACCCGGCACAGCCAGAAGAGGACTGGTCACCCCTTTGAGCCTGGTTCCTCGCTAGGTTTCTTCCTACATTTTTGCCTTCTTAGGGTTTTTTTCCTAGCCATTGAAATTCTACTCCATTGTTGTTTGCTCTTGGGGCCGGGTGTTTCATAAACTGCTGATGTAAAAAGGGCTTTATAAATGGATTGATTGATCCTGGTTACTGGACTGACCTAGGAATTGTTAGGCTTGTGGAGGTACCAATTCCAAGTAATCTGCGACAGCACCAATTTCTTGGACGTTCCGAATGCTGGCATTTACTAAGATTTCAAATTTGACTTACACAGTAACTCACAAATGTTAATGTGATAATCTTGTTGTTGCAAGGATTTAAATGCCAAGTGAGTGTGTTCAATGTTTTAAAAGGCTGAAAATGCTGTTGTTTAATAAGATTTCAAATTGGCTTACACCCTTACTCACACAATTGTCTTGCATATCTGTTTTTCATAACATTCTAGAGGTTGCTACCATAAAGCTGGTTGGGTGCTCACAGCTAACAGAGGAGATGGTACAGTAGTCAAAAGTTTTTCAGACATGCAGCAACAGAAACATAGACAAACAAGTGATGGAAACAACATGTTGAAATCGAATTATTAACAACCCGTACGTGGTTTATCTTCAACATGTGGTGTGGTTCAAACATGCAGTGTTTTTTAAACATGTGGTGTGTTTTAAACATGCTGTGTGATATGTGATTCATTGTTTACATCCTGCATCTCCAAAGCTCTCAACTCCGTAATTATTATTTTTTCATTCTGCCAGGTTGATTTATTTGGGCTGGTTGGCCTGAAAACTCTGCCCAGGGATTAGAGTGTGAATGTCAGGATAAAGTGTTCCCTGCACAGTGTTTACAGTCATTGTCCCACAGCACCACACCCCCCTTTGAGACACACTATTAAGAAGGCTTTGGCTGAGTCTCCAATGGCACCCTACACCCCTATATAGTTCTCTACCGAGGCCCATATACAGGAGAACGTTGATATGATGGACACCATAAACACGACCAGTATCCCTGACCCCTCACCTCTGACAGCTACGTGTCTTGCATGAGGAGAGAAGTGTAATGGGTCGTGGCCCCTCCCGTGATTTAGCTACAAGCCAAAAAGCCCAGAACTGTTACTGTTGAACCTCACCTGTTTTGTATGAGGAGGGCAGTATCGTAGAGACCTTGACACCCCAGGGATCCAGTTCGTGGCGCAGGGTGCTCATGAACAAGTTGAGAGCCGCTTTTGAGGCTCCGTATGCTGCCAGACAAGGGAACGGCTGCTCACCTGCAGTGACACACAGAGAGACCACACCGTTATTATAACACAGACCACTCAGTCATTATAATACAGACCACAACGTCATTATAATACAGACTACACAGTCATTATAATACAGACCACAATGTCATTATAATACTGACCACGCAGTCATTATAATACTGACCACGCAGTCATTATAATACAGACCACACAGTCATTATAATACAGACCACACAGTCATTATAATACAGACCACACAGTCATTATAATACAGACCACACAGTCATTATAATACAGACCACACAGTCATTATAATACAGACCACACAGTCATTATAATACAGACCACACAGTCATTATAATACAGACCACACAGTCATTATAATACAGACCACACAGTCATTATAATACAGACCACACAGTCATTATAATACAGACCACACAGTCATTATACATATATAGCTCCTTAAAAAGACCATTTCCAAAAAAGTCAGAAAGGAAGGTTTGGAGTGAGGAACAGAAGGGTTAAAATTAAGAGACCACTGCAAATTGAACCCTTCTTTCCCACACTCAGTATACAAAGTACTACAGACAACGATGTTAAAACATGTTTGTACAGTAAGTCAGCCTGCCATAGTTTGCCAGAACTAAAAGAAGTTGGACTTTGTATCGGTGTTACCAGGCCTACAATAATTTGTCCAACAAGTTTGCTATGTCCCATAAATTTGTAATTGTAGCATTTATCTTATTTTATATAGCCTAATATTTTATATTCATATTTAAAACATTAGCAGATGTGTGAGAAGTGATATGAACAGGCTATTAATCCATATTATAATGTGTCCGTTCCAACAGAGGCTAAAGAGGTTATGTTTATGCAACACAGTGTCACGGCTGTCAGGCTGTAATCTCCTGGCAATCGGGGGAACCTGTCCAAGACCCCGGTGAACGTGTCTTAAATCACACCCTATTATTTATGAAGGGCACCACACTGCAGGACTCTGGTCGAAAGTAGTACACTAGAAAAGTGAACAGGGTGCAGTTTGGAATTCGCACCGAGCTGCTACAACTTCAGCACAGTTCTGCTCTGCTCCAGATAGCAAGGGACGAGAAAGGGCAAAGGGCTGTTAGGATGTTAGAATACGAAGACAAGGAGGTTGAGGAGGCGTCAGCCAGGAAGAACACAAGACAGCCTTGTTATTTGAGCGCTGAAGCGAATCAGCCCATTGGTTAGAAAGATCATGGTGGCAGATGAGCAGATGAGAGGAAAACGTGCCAAGTCAGGGCCCCTGACAAATGCCTGTTTGGTGTGTGTGTGTTAGTCTCTGTGTGTTTGTCTGTGTGTGTGTGTGTGTGTGTGTGTGTGTAGCTGTGCGTGTCTGTGTGTGTGTCTATGAGAGAGGATGAAGGAAGCAGGGCTACGAGGTGGGGTTAATTACAGATAAAGACTGTTTATGATTGTTTATGTGTGGTTTTGCCCGGGGCCACTCAGAAAGAAAGACCCCAGTGTTAACGGCTCACAGAGCACCAGTGATTAGTTACCTCTCAGTGATTAGTTACCTCTCAGTGATTAGTTACCTCTCAGTGATTAGTTACCTCTCAGTGATTAGTTACCTCTCATGATACATTGCTTATGTCTTTCTTTTTGCTTGTGAATCTCTTTGAAAATCTATGAGAAGCCCTGTGGAAGTTCTATAGATGTGTAATTTGTATTGTCATGAGGCACTGCATCCCAAATGGCACACTACTCCCTACACAGCATTGTGCACTAGGGCACCTCAGGGATCTAGTCAAAAGCAAAATAGTGTATAGGCATTAGGGTGGCATTTAGGATGTACACCGGGAGAATACTGATGTAGCACACACATGAGTCGTCAGATGCCTATCTACCAACTACACTGACAGCTAAAATACTATTAGCAACTGGCCTGTTCTCCATCTGTTATGAACCTAATATCTGTATCATGTCTGCCAAAGTGTGTCCCATCAGTACAGCGTATCTGTAATGCGCTGTACAGCTCAAAGTGTGTCCTCTTATATTCAGCAGATATTTAACATGCTGCGTGAAGCACATGGTAGAGGTGGGTGGGGGGGAAGTCACGGCTTTAATGCCAAACAGGCTGACATTTGGTGCGCTCAATTCATCTTCATGAGGTTTTGTCTACGGTAGACGTTGTACAACCAACTGCAATCTGCTCATGTGTCAGTGGACATTCCACTGTCGTTTGCTTCATACGAAAGTTAATATGAGAGCTCCCCTCTCCAAAACTAGTCTCTTGACAGTAATATACTGTATGTAGCTGTGACAAACAGAATGCTGTATAGCGTTGAGAATCAGGGGCCTCTGTTGGGATATTAGGTATTGGGACAGCTCTGATTGCTGGCGTCAAAGTGTTGGGTTGGGAAACGTTGAGGTCAAAAACCCACTGGCAGCGTCCCAAACGGTGGTGTGTTGCCTAAGGAGAGCACATGGGGAACTGTGTCCTGAAAAGGAGCCACAGAGGGGTCCTGCAGTATTGATGAATGTGCTGCTGTTCTCTAGGTCCTGGACTGGCACGTCCATCGTGACATCATGGAGACAGGTGGTGATTTGCTCATCTGAACGCTTCAAAATGACTATTAGAGTTTTGATTACAGCTGTTGACTGTACTGTAACACAGTATCAGAGAGATACAAAAGCTTGATGTTGTGCTCCAACAACTTGGGAAGTGTGGGTATGGATGAGGAGGTGTGAGTGTAGATGAGGAGGTGTGAGTGTGGATGTGGAGGTGTGAATGCGGATGTGGAGGTGTGAGTATGGATGTGGAGGTGTGAGTGCGGATGTGGAGGTGTGAGTGTGAATGTGGAGGTGTGAGTGTGGATGTGGAGGTGTGAGTGCGGATGTGGAGGTGTGAGTATGGATGTGGAGGTTTGAGTGTGGATGTGGAGGTGTGAGTGCGGATGTGGAGGTGTGAGTATGGATGTGGAGGTGTGAGTGTGGATGTGGAGGTGTGAGTGTGAATGTGGAGGTGTGAGAATGGATGTGGACGTGTGGGTGGGGATGAGGAGGTGTGAGTGTGAATGTGGAGGTGTGAGTGTGGATGTGTGAGTATGGATGTGGAGGTGTTAGTATGGATGTGGAGGTGTTAGTATGGATGTGGAGGTGTGGGTGGGGATGTGGAGGTGTGAGTATGGATGTGGAGGTGTGAGTATGAATGTGGAGGTGTGAGTATGAATGTGGAGGTGTGAGTATGGATGTGGATGTGTGGGTGGGGATGTGGAGGTGTGAGTATGGATGTGGAGGTGTGAGTATGGATGTGGAGGTGTGAGTGCGAATGTGGAGGTGTGAGTGTGAATGTGGAGGTGTGAGTGTGAATGTGGAGGTGTGAGAATGGATGTGGACGTGTGGGTGTGAATGTGGAGGTGTGAGTGCGGATGTGGAGGTGTGAGTATGGATGTGGAGGTGTGAGTGCGGATGTGGAGGTGTGAGTGTGAATGTGGAGGTGTGAGAATGGATGTGGACGTGTGGGTGGGGATGAGGAGGTGTGAGTGTGAATGTGGAGGTGTGAGTGTGGATGTGTGAGTATGGATGTGGAGGTGTTAGTATGGATGTGGAGGTGTTAGTATGGATGTGGAGGTGTGGGTGGGGATGTGGAGGTGTGAGTATGGATGTGGAGGTGTGAGTATGAATGTGGAGGTGTGAGTATGAATGTGGAGGTGTGAGTGTGAATGTGGAGGTGTGAGTGTGAATGTGGACGTGTGGGTGTGAATGTGGAGGTGTGAGTGCGGATGTGGAGGTGTGAGTGCGGATGTGGAGGTGTGAGTATGGATGTGGAGGTGTGAGTGCGGATGTGGAGGTGTGAGTGTGAATGTGGAGGTGTGAGAATGGATGTGGACGTGTGGGTGGGGATGAGGAGGTGTGAGTGTGAATGTGGAGGTGTGAGTGTGGATGTGTGAGTATGGATGTGGAGGTGTTAGTATGGATGTGGAGGTGTTAGTATGGATGTGGAGGTGTGGGTGGGGATGTGGAGGTGTGAGTATGGATGTGGAGGTGTGAGTATGGATGTGGAGGTGTGAGTATGAATGTGGAGGTGTGAGTATGGATGTGGATGTGTGGGTGGGGATGTGGAGGTGTGAGTATGGATGTGGAGGTGTGAGTATGGATGTGGAGGTGTGAGAGCGAATGTGGAGGTGTGAGTGTGAATGTGGAGGTGTGAGAATGGATGTGGACGTGTGGGTGTGAATGTGGAGGTGTGAGTGCGGATGTGGAGGTGTGAGTGCGGATGTGGAGGTGTGAGTGTGGATGTGGAGGTGTGAGTGCGGATGTGGAGGTGTGAGTGCGGATGTGGAGGTGTGAGTGTGGATGTGGAGGTGTGAGTGCGGATGTGGAGGTGTGAGTGCGGATGTGGAGGTGTGAGTGTGGATGTGGAGGTGTGAGTATGGATGTGGAGGTGTGGATGTGAAGTGCCTGATTGCGTCTGTATGCATTGTCTATATCCGTTTGTGTGTGTGTCAGTGTGTGTGTCAGTGTGTGTGTCAGTGTGTGTGTCAGTGTGTGTGTCAGTTACCTGCGGGGCTGGAGATGGTTACGATACGTCCCTTCGATTGACGCACCAGAGGCAGGAATGTCTTGGTGACATTCAACGTCCCAAAGAAGTTGACCTCCATACAACCACGGTAGTTAGACATCAAGGACAGCTCAGCATCCCCAAAGTTAACACACACACCTGCATTATTCACCAGGCCCCACAGACCTGGAGACAGAGAGGGAGAAGGAAGATGGAGAGGGGGGCAGAAGGGGGATACAGAGAGGGGGATGGAGGGACAGAGAGGAGAGTGATGGGAGGGGGTGGGGGAGAAAGAGAGATATCAGTGTCACATCCACATAAACATCCACAGAAAACCGTGTGCACATTCAATGATACAAATGTTCCACCTGCAGTAACAACCAACACATCTGGAGATCACAAACCCAATGGATGCACTTCTGTACAGTTCCCACTGAGTGGCACAGTTTCTCCCATGACCGAAAACCAACTGTTGCATAACGCTGAACCACAGTTGCAAACCCAGGCAGAACTCGCAGCTGGCTTTTCCAGCTATTGTTAAACAGTCAGGTAAACAGCCAGGTATACAGCCTGTGGAACAGCCAAGTAAACAGTCAGGTGAACACCCAGGTTGAGCCAGGTGTTTCAGGCATGTACACTCTGCACATTGTGCTTGTTACATAATGTGGCCATTTGGAATGCGGAAGGGCCAACTCAGCATTTAATAGCCAAAAAATCTAGAAAATACAGGTTGAAGGTTCTGGCATAGAGCGGGCCTGAATGAGATATAAATCTAAAGCTGTTAGTCATTTACGCGCCCCTTATTGGTTTAAAAGGCTAATGTTTTAACATCTTTTTGATAACATTATTCTACTGAAACTGTTTTCTGCAGTCCTAGCTTCCAGTGCAATATAACCAAGCCATTTGCAAATTATTAGACAACCTCCATATAAGAGTTAGTAAAGTTGTTTCTATTTTTTTTTGCAAGCTGGCAAATTAAAAATACCCACTAAGTGACAGGAGAGATTCCAGCATAAAGGTTACTGAATATTTCTTGTATAGTAGCCACCAAATTTGTGGTGGGTAAAAAAAATTGTCTATTTAATGTTATCCTCTTGTTCTCTGATAGAACTTGTGTTTTGGAATGTCAACACCAACACATAAGGTTTTGATGCTGACCTGCTGCTTGTATATGCAGCTAAACATCTTATGACTGAACTATTACAATACATAGTTCAATACTAGGTTTTAAGGACATTTGACATACAGTTAGGTCCAGAAATAATTGGACCCCGACACAAATTATGTTAAATATATTCAGGTTGCAGTTAAATAATGAACATGGGCTTAAAGTGCAGTCTCTCAGCTTTAATTTGAAGATATTCACATCCAAATTGGAGGAAGAGTTCTTTAATATGTAGCCCCCTCTTTTTCAAGGGACCAAAAGTAATTGGACAATTGACTCAAAGCTGCTTCATGGGCAGATGTGGGCTATTCCTTCATAATTTCTTCATCAAATAAGCATGTAAAAGTTCTGGAGTTGATTCCAGGTGTGGCAATCGCATTTGGGAGCTATTGCTGTGAACATGTGAAACAGGCCATCCTTGAAACAGGCCATCCTTAGGCTGCAAATAAATTTAAAAAATCCATCAGAGAGATAGCACAAACATTGGGAGTGGCCAAATCAACAGTTTGGTACATTCTGAGAAGAAGAAAAAATGCACTGGTGAGCTCTGGCACACAAAAAGGCCTGGAAATCAAGTGAAGGACACTCTCCAAGAGGTAGGTATAACATTATCCAAGTCTACCATAAACAGAAGCAGGGAAAAGCAAATACAGAGGGTTCACCACAAGGTGCAGACCATTCATTAGCCTCAAGAACAGAAAGGCCAGATTTTACCAAAAATCCCCTAAAAATGCCAGCCCAGTTCTGGAACAGCATTCTTTGGACAGATGAAACTAAGATCAACCTATACCAGAATGATGGGAAGTAAAAAGTATGGAGAAGGCTTGGAACAGCTCATGATCCGAAGCATTCCACATCATCTGTAAATCACGGTGGAGGCAGTGTGATGGCATGGGCATGCATGGCTTCCAATGGCACTGGGTCACTAGTGTTTATTGATGATGTGACAAAAGACAAAAGTAGCCAGATTAATTCTGAAGTGTATAGGGATATACTGTCTGCTCAGATTCAGCCAAATTCAGCAAAGTTGGACAGCGCTTCACTTTACAGATGGACAATGACCCAAAACACACTGCGAAAGCAACCCAGGAGTTTTTTTTAAAGCAAAGAAGTGGAAAATTCTGCAATGGCCAAATCAATCATCTGATCTCAAGCCGATCAAGGATGCATTTCACTTGCTGAAGACAAATTTAAGGCAGAAAGACCCACAACAACTGAAAGCAGTAGCAGTAAAGGCCTGGCAAAGCATTACAAAGGAGGAAACCCAGTGTTTGGTGAAGTTCATGTGATCCAGACTTCAAACAGTCATTGCCGGCAAATTATTCTAGACAAAGTATTAAAAATGATTTATGATTGTGTTAATTTGTCCGATTGCATTTGAGCTCCTGAAATAAGAGGACTGTGTATGAAAATGGTTGCAATTTCTTTTCAATTTAAAATCAATTGTGGTGGCGTACAGAGCCAAAATTGTTAAAATTGTGTCAGGGTCCAAATATGTCTGGACCTAACTGTATAGTTATTGTAATACTGTCGGAGCAGTATTGATTGTTTAGGTTATGAGACTGGCACCACGTCAAAGTTACTTTTTCTACTTTTGGAAGTAGAATAGCATACTTTTAAAATGTTTACTGTGCTCTAAATATTTAGAGGGGGGCGGGTGTTGCAATTGTTTTTTTAAATACAAAGGGCGGGCCAAGGGGAAATATTGTCCATATTTGGGAGAGGTACATTTGTTTTAATCAATATCTAGAAATTTAGCAGCCTGCTCCCCCAACACATCCGTCATACCCAGCTATATGTAAATCTGGGCAGGACAATACTGGCAAGACGAAACGAATGTGGATCAGATCAGATCAAAGGTCACGTCGGTACAACAAAGTTGTTGGTGGACATCTATAGTGACAAGGAATCACAAGGAGAGATGGTAATAAGAGACTTTGGACGGAAGCAGACTGTTTCTGCACATTAAATCTTGATTGGGGATCAAGAGTGGTGAATGCCAAATGGAAGGAAGGTTTCTCAAAGATGAATAAAGATCTTGGCTGTCGTGTCACAGCGATGTGGTTGGCCAAGCCCACAGCAACAGATCAAAGTGGAATGTCTTTATGCTGAATTACTGAGGGAGCATGACAAAGTCCTGGTGGGGGCAGTCTTAAATTGGTAGCTCAATTATCCCCCTACCAATTATAACCTACCCACTGTGAACTATTACAGTGACTGTGTTCCAAATTACCCTATTCCCTGTGAAGGACTCTGGTCAGACCAATGCAATATGAGGGAACAGCGTACCATTGGGGACAGGGGCAGTTTATTCTGCAGTGGTTTTTATTTACAGAACACCAGAGCCTCAAGTTTACAGAACTGCTTCAGATATCCTTCCTTTCCCCTTGGAAAAGTGAGGCCTGTAATTCCAAAGAGCCCCAAAGGAAAGAGAAATGAAGGAAAAACAAAAGAGAGAGTGAGTTTGGGGGGGGGGGGGAACGACTGAAATTTGAAGGAACGTTCTGTCCTGAAGTAAACGAGGAGTTGTTGGAAGAACTAAGATGGAAGGAGATAGGAGGTGAGGAGAGAGGAGAGAAGGAGAGAGGAGGGAAGAAGAGAGGAGGTGAGGAGAGAGGAGGTAAGGAGAGAGGAGGGAAGGAGAGAGGAGGGAAGGAGAGAGGAGAATTCTATGGCCATTCTCTCCTTCCCTCCTCTCTCCTGTCCTCTTCTCTCTGTTGTGTCTCTCCTTCCCTCTGTACTCCTTTTTCTGGCCCCTAATTCTTACTCCCTCTACCCCCAGTTCTGGACAGAAGGGGTCCCTATCCCCCTTTTGCTCTCTGACACAGATTCCAGCTTGTGAAAGCTGAATGAGGAGAGGAGGAGGAGGACACAGAATGTCCTCCAGTCTCTGCACTGTGCGTGCGCGCGCACGGATGTGTGTGTGTGTGTGTGTGTCTGTGCGTGCGTATGTGCACTCATACGTTCTAGATATTCACCCAAATGCTGGGCAGAGTTAGGGCAAGTTCAGAAGGTCAGATGCCAGTAATTAGAAGCCCTACTTAAAGATTGAAACTGTCTGTGTGTACGTGCCCTTAGTACAGTCATTTTATATTGAACCATCTGTTGGTCGTTACCTTTAAAAATGGCTTTTTAGGCTCAGGGTTAAGGTTAGGGTTTTACTTAGGGTTAGGGCTAAGGGATAAGGAACGCAGGATTTTGGTTTTACAGGCATCATGAGGATAGAAAAAACATACATTTGTGTGCATGTGTGTGTGTGTGTGTGTGTGGAGAGGAAGCCCAGGCAGGATTATACATCTCTAGCCAAAAAGACTCAACCTGAAATACTGGTGTGTTCCTTTGTTTGTTTTACCTGATTTTCAGGTCATAGTTTTCTAAATGCCATCTACACAAGAGTCGCCATCAAGTCTATTTTGTTTTTTGTATTTGGGTGCAAATAATCCAATCCCATAGGCATAAGATACATTTTGGAAAGACTGCTAGATTGAATCCCTGAGGAGGCAAGGTAGAAAATATATAGTTCTGTCCTTGAAAAAGACTGTTAACCCTAAGGGCATTTGTATGTCTGGGTTAGACTGTCTGCGAAATGAGTCAAACGTGAAGAGGACTCTGAGTCAGAGAGAAAGGACTTGATGTTTGTCTCACAGGTGCCTATAAGATGAAACTCAGCTTGTGCTTTCTGCTCTGTGAAATGTGTTTGTTTTCCATCCCCGTTCGCTTGTATCCTTGTCATTTTTGAAGACACTACCCATGTCAGGGCTGCAAACGTTCTGGTCTTGTTTTCCCAGCCCACACACCCCATGTGAAATATCTGCTTTCTGGCAGAGTTTGGAACTGTCGATCTGCTGTCAACTAGACAAAGTACATCTCAGCCAATGCAGCCCTGAGGGCTCTAAAATCTCTGGCCTTGACAGAAACATGGATTATTCCAGAAACTACTGCTACTCACCCTGTTCTCTTCATAGTGCAACAGGATCTGGTTGCCGTGGCGGCGGCAAAATAGAGATTCATGTTCTTCCCTCTCACCCACCTGTCAATTTATTATTTTTTAATTCCATTCATTTAATGTGACCTGCTTCACATCATATGCCTAAAAGCCCTTTTTTGCAGACAATAGGTCACCACTTGCATTGTTAGGTGACTTCAACCAAAATGTTAAATGTAAAAGCATCAAAATTGGACGACCATTAAGGATTTTGTAAGAAAAAAAGAAAAGAAAGCTTTCAAGTCCCAGCGACGCCAGGAAGTAATTGTTGAAGGAGTTGGGTTGTCTACCCAAACTGCTCCTGATGTCTCACTGTGACACATAAATACAAGCTTCGTATCATTCCAGTTGTAAAGAGGCGCCCCATGCAAGTGTACATATGCATGTCTGTGTTCTTGCATACGTGTGTGCACGTTTGTGAGTGGGCTATAAAACCAGCCCACTTATGTCTGGTTGACACACATGTCAATGTTTATATTTCACCGGAGGCAGTGTGAATATAGACAGAACGTACCTGACACTATCAACACTCTCCAACAAAATAAATGGTTTGTGAAGAACCACTCCCAAAGGATCCTTCTGAAAGTTATTTCACAATCCTTTGAAGGGGATCCTGACAGAACCCTACAACGGTTTCCTTTAAGGAAAGCTTCAGGATACCGTTTGATGGGCCGGGATCAGCAAACCCCAGGCATTTGTCAAACAACCTTTTGATTGTACGCAGCGGGTGTGATGTTTGCAGGCAGAGGAAAACGAAAGCCACTTGTCCCTAAGCCAAACCACAAGGATAGCCTGGTCCAGTGAAGAATTTTGAGCAGGCGTGATTGACCTTTTCCTCTAGCTCTCTGATCAGCTCTCTGCATCATTCTTGGAAACACACACACACACAAAGACACTCGTGCATGCACACACACACACACACACACACACACATGCCAGCACACAGCATACATCCAACCCTATCAGGATGCTTAGTTAAGTAGTCTCAGCAGTCCAGCTCGCTCTCATGTTGAATATGTGTGTGGTACTATGATAATACACTTCTCTGTTTTATGTGCACATGCACATTTTGACAGTCATTTCTGCTGCGAGGGGCAGTGGTACACACATGTAGCTTTAGATGGTGTAAAGCTTTGCCAGTGCATCGCGGTCGGGGATGGTGGATTGTCGTAAACGCCACAGACTCGGACCCCGATGCATGCGAGTTGGAATCATGAGAGACGACCCCTAACCCTAACACGAGAGAGTGCAATTTTAGTTTTTTTTATCCTTAGCCTGTAACCTCAGTGCTGACCTTAGCCACACTGGAAGCGTTACGTAACCTGTTTTTATTTGTGCCTAACAATACCTCTACCCTTAATCCTGTCCTGAACCATACAGTATCAGCACATTTTAATCCGTTAAGCGTTGTTTATAGAGCAGCTCTTCCCTCCACATATGTCTGCATGCTCCCCAAAAAGAACTAGCCGTGGGCCGGGACGCGTAACGGGCAGTGATTACATGTGTAGGTGCACCTTGTTCAGGAGACTGTGTTGTCCTCTCCCTGCTTCTGTCTCTGTCTACCTCTGTCAACCGTGGCTGGCTCTCCCATTTGTATTTGTCTGTGTCGGTCAATTTAATGAGAAATTATAGGGCTTGATTGTCAAATGAAACATTTGTTTGCATCGCCAAAGCAAGTAGAAAATCGAGAGATATATATTTTATAAGACATGTGAATTTAGACGGGAGGACTTATGCACAGCCCTGTACATGCAATGTCTTGTCATTAGGTTGTGCTCCTCCAGGGTAACTCATTGCCATCACGTGATTGTGTATATGATACTACCAACAGCATAAAATATCCTTCACTATAAATGCAATCCTCATGGCAATGAGCAAGGTATGCAGTATCGATCCCCCCCGACTGAGACCCAAAACCGAACAGATGGAGGCGGGGGCGGTGGGTGGGTGTGCGCCCACATGCTAGTACACCCACCAACATCTGGCTGAGTTCCCTGATGGTCATATAGACAGGTTTACAATCTGACATGTGATTGGAGCGATCCTGGATCAGCTGATGCGTTGCTGATCAATTACAAGGCAAAAAAAGAATAACAATGAAAAAAATCCCAAATATTGTTTGTGTATGTGTTCAGAGTGTGTGTTACTGGGACAGTTGTGTGTGTGTGTGTGTGTGTGTGTGTGTGTCTGTGTCAGTACCTGTATGCTTGATGTGTATCTGCCTACTCACCTCTGAGGCCCAGTTTGGCCTTGGTGTCCAGCAGGGCTTGTTGAACCTGCATCGGCTGGGTGATATCCACCTGTAGCAGGGTGAGACGAGAGGAGCAGGCTCTCCTGAGGTCGCGGGCCCCTTCGCCAGACAGGTCTAAGACTGTGGCAAACACCTCAAAGCCCTGGGCATCCAAACGCTGTGCCGCGGCCCTCCCAAACCCTGTGTCGCAACCTGGAGGACGGGGGAGAAAGGGGGCCACGTCAGTTAGAGTGCTGAGGCTTAGTGTCTGGGCCGAGGGAGGGAGGGAGGGAAAGAAAGGGAAAGAGAGGAGAGGGAGGGTCAGTTATTGTTGTGTGGCTTGCTGTGTTTTGGGACGGAGCTGGCCGGGCGAGAAGAAAAAAAAGAGAGAGGAAGAGAAGAGGCAGAAACAGGGAGATTATATCATTTTCAACAGTTTTGATACATTGTTGCTTGTTTGGTAATCTGCTTGTTTGATATTCTGCTTGTTTGATATTCTGCTTGTCTGACATTCTGCTTGTGTGGTAATCTGCTTGTTTGGTAATCTGGTTGTTTGGTAATCTGTTTATTTGGTAATCTGTTTATTTGGTAATCTGTTTATTTGGTAGTGGGTTGTAAGGAGAAGAACAATCCCAACAAATTGGATGCACCCTTGTTGCAAAGCATCACAATGTGAAAGAATTGTAAAACTGAATACATCCAATAAAACACCAATAATCTCAAGAAAAATGTATATTCACATTGTGTTTTCTCTGCTGTTTGGGGACAGTGGTGTATTAAGTCATTCGTAAAGATCTACTATAGGTTGACATTGAACTATAGACTTGTTTCCGACAAATAAAGGTCAGATTAATGTATCACGTGTCATTTACATAGAAGGACCTCAGATACCAGTGTGATGTCCCAAGATTGACCCTTGCTTGGTAGTATCAATAGTTCAATACTTAACGCTGTATAATTTCTCATCCACGAATACACCTGTGTTCTATGAATGAATTCCCAATAATGGCACCTGCAAAGTCCAAAGAAAACATAATGCAGTTACAATGCCCTCCCACCTCGGACGATGCTGACCAATTAGCATTGCCTCTGGGGCTTCCTAGCCAATGGTCTGTAGGCTGCAATGATGAGAGCAGGACACAGGTTGGATTCTACTCAGTGTCACTGTACCACCCACCGTTTGACTTTAACTGTTTAAATAGGCAATCAAATAATTTTAATGATGGGTTTTTACAACTTAGCAAACATGAACTACAGCGTGACAGCATGTGAGAATGCAGCGTAAGACATGAAGGAAATGGCATTGTAAATGCGGCTGACTTTACCACGCTCTCAAAACATGCATTTGACTAAAGGTTATATTTATTTAAGCTCTACATATTTTAGTGTGGCTGAGAGGTTATTTAAGGTCCACATACTTTAGTGGATTTTCAGGGGTATTTACTTAAGGTCAACATGCTGTAGTTGAGTATAGGTTACATTTATTTAAGGTCAACACACAGTAGTTAAAAATAAACACTATTTATTTAAGGTCAACATAAAGTACTGTAACTAAATACAGAGGATATTTATTTAAGGTAATCATACTGTAGTTGAGTATAGAGGATATTTATTTAAGGTAATCATACTGTAGTTGAGTATAGAGGATATTTATTTAAGGTAATCATCCTGTAGTTGAGTATGGGGCATATTTACAGAATATTTATGAAGAACAAGTTTCTTTGTATTTCCCTTGGGATTCGGCAGCACTGGACTTCCTCCATGGACATGGGTGAAACAGGCAGCCAGCCAGTCGACATAGCCCTGTTATCCCACTGAGACATAGCCCTGTTATCCCACTGAGACATAGCCCTGTTATCCCACTGAGACATAGCCCTGTTATCCCACTGAGACATAGCCCTGTTATCCCACTGAGACATAGCCCTGTTATCCCACTGAGACATAGCCCTGTTATCCCACTGAGACATAGCCCTGTTATCCCACTGAGACATAGCCCTGCTATCCCACTGAGACATAGCCCTGCTATCCCACTGAGACATAGCCCTGTTATCCCACTGAGACATAGCCCTGTTATCCCACTGAGACATAGCCCTGTTATCCCACTGAGACATAGCCCTGTTATCCCACTGAGACATAGCCCTGTTATCCCACTGAGACATAGCCCTGTTATCCCACTGAGACATAGCCCTGTTATCCCACTGAGACATAGCCCTGCTATCCCACTGAGACATAGCCCTGTTATCCCACTGAGACATAGCCCTGTTATCCCACTGAGACATAGCCCTGTTATCCCACTGAGAAGAGGGGGCGATCAGTTGCTAGAACACTGCGCTTGCCATGCCAACGTTGTGGGTTTGACTCCCACTGAGGACAAGTATGAGGGGAAGAAATATAAATGTTCTCTAAAGTAGTTGTAGGTGGGAGCATCTGTGACTTTCAGAACAGCCATGAACTAAATGGAACCATATTTACCCAAGTACAAATACCACTGAAACTTCCAATCAGTCAAAACTATGTCTGAAACACTTGCAGCCATTCATACAGTAACTAAGTCTGAAACATCTCCAAACAGTCATAACTAAGTCTGAAACATCTCCAAACAGTCATAACTATGTCTGAAACATCATCAAACAGTCATAACTTTGTCTGAAACATATCCCAACAGTCATAACTATGTGTGAAACATCACCAAACAGTCATAACTTTGTCTGAAACATATCCAAACAGTCATAACTATGTGTGAAACATCACCAAACAGTCATAACTTTGTCTGAAACATATCCAAACAGTCATAACTATGTGTGAAACATCACCAAACAGTCATAACTATGTCTGAAACATCACCAAACAGTCATAACTTTGTCTGAAACATATCCAAACAGTCAAAACTTCCATCCAACTCCAATCATAATTGTCAAGGAAGACCAAAGAAAGATTGAAAATACTGTCTAGCCGTGAATGTTTCCTTTAAGCAGTAACGCACCCCAGTCCAGTCATTTGACCTGTTCACCTCTGGTACTTCTGGTAGTCTTGTCCTCTCCTCTAATGTCCCAGCGATGATCTCTTGCTTACACATTTCATAGTAACTGCTTACAATCTACATCAAATCTACATTCAAACATAAGTGAAAAATTAAGAATAGATTAATGTAAAAAGGTATGTATGTACTTATTTGCTGCTCTGGTCATGATTGTGTGTTTTTGACATCACAGAGGAATGCTGTGCCGGTGCTGTTCTAGAGCCAAACCAAACCGTTTTCTTACCAGCAGTGTTGATCCAAGTACCATTCACATCCTCGGATAAAAAACAATATACATAGCAGATGCTCACATCTTAGTTGGATCACACATCTTTGTACTCTTTTGTACTGGCACCTTTTCCTATACACACACATCCACATCCATCTCACTCAGTGACCTCCTTAAAACCCTATAGATTCTGCTGTTTTCACCCAGCCCAAGAGGACACACACACACAATCAACTCAGTGCACATATGATTGCCGTAGCTCACATATACAACCTCCTCCATCTCCCGGTCTCCCTCTATGTTGGCAACACAACCTCCTCCATCTCCCTGTCTCCCTGCATGTTGGCTACACAACCTCCTCCATCTCCCGGTCTCCCTCTATGTTGGCTACACAACCTCCTCCATCTCCCTGTCTCCCTACATGTTGGCTACACAACCTCCTCCATCTCCCGGTCTCCCTGCATGTTGGCTGCAACTTCAACGAAAGGGAGAGGCTGTTTCTTATTACACTGCTCTTATAGCTGACCCTATCTCCTCCTACCACTGACACATGCGCACACACACACACACACACAAAGATGAACACAGTCACACACATGGAGATCTTCTGCAGCTGTCTGTCTCGGCTGTCCACAGAGCTTCTACACAGGGACCCAAAATGGGCCCCAAACTTCCCCGTACTATCTACAGGGCTCTTGTTGAAGAAGTGCACTACTGTATGTAGGGAGAAGGGCTCTGGTTGAAGCAGTCCATTATATAGGGAATATGATCTATTATAGTAGTGTACTGTATATAAGGACCAGGGTGTCCGTTGGAAGTCAGCCAGGGGCAAAGGGCCCCTCTTTTCAAGGACCCAGAGAAGTTTTCTGGGCATGAATACCTCTGGCCATAAAACCCAAGCTTCAATGGAGGCCTCAGCCGGAGCCAGCTGCAGCGGAACGGTGTCGGGTTGCATCCCAATCTCCAGGACATGTGAACAGGGCGTGCAGGGCATTATGGGATACGAGTGGTGCGACGGAGCTCTGGCTTCGTGACGGCAGGTTGGGTGCCTGGCGTTTGCGGGCGGGGGTTACACAACATGGAGAGGGTGGCCGTGATCCAGAAGGAAAAGGGACATCTCCGTGTCCTTAAAGAGGCGGTGGTCCAGCTGGCACTCCCAATGCATGGCACTGCTTTTGGTCATGGTTAGTGGGGGGGGGGGGGGGGGGGGTCATCAGCTCCCTGCAGCTCAATTCAACACCAAGTCGTCGAGGGAGACTGCAAGGACCCCCCTTTGCTCTGTAGTGACCAGATGTACTTGACTCTAAATGTCACCTGGAAGTTGACCTTCGCTTTCACCTTACGACGGCTCTAACATTAATTTACCATATCCATTACCCTAGCAAACTTTGGCATATCTACCAGAGTTGTGGTGAATAATGAGCTAATGACAGCTCAAATAAGTGTGACTGAACACAAGGACGACTGTTTTAATGTACAAAGGCAATTATTATATTGTAGAAGGACAAGTACTCGGATGACTCATCAATGCTGGATCAAACCATTCAACATGGCTTAAGCCATGCCCATCTGAAAATGCACCTTTCATTAGATTATCTATTTGTGTAGAAACTAATATTTTACAGATCACAATGGAAATAGAAAAATATAATTCATATCACTGGTTGGACAAACCACCTTTTCTCATGGACCTTATTTCAGGGAAAGGTATGAAACAACATCTCAAATCACAAATAGTAAATGTGACAAAACTAATTGGACCCAGAAAGTTGTTAAACCGATGGGGACAGGCATGGAAAAAATTACGTGAAAATAGAAAAGAACATTCTCCAATTTGCTCCCACCCCCACCGATTGGAACAGAAAATCTAATTTAACATTTTTAAAATCAACGTTCAGTGCAAAGACAAGGCATGCGCTTGTGGAAAGACTAGTTGAGAGCTGTGTTGCCAATACCAGTTAATGTTAATGTTAAAAAGAAGTGCAGTGTCTTTATAATGCAATTGTAGTCATGGCAGATAGTATTCTAATCTTTGGCGATTTCAATATTCATATGGAAAAGTCCAATGACCCTCTTCAAAAAGCCTTTGAAGCCATAATTGAGTGAATGGGTTTTATCAAAAATGTCTCAGGTCCAACACACTGCCACAATCATACCTTAGATTTAGTCCTGTCACGAGAAATACAGTGGGGAGAACAAGTATTTGATACACTGCCGAGTTGCAGGTTTTCCCATTTACAAAGCACGTAGAAGTCTGTAATTTTCAGACTTCTGTGAGAATTTTCTTCAACTGTGAGTGACTGAATCTAAAACAAAAATCCAGAAAATCACATTGTATGATTTTTAAGTAATTAATTTGCATTTTATTTTATTTATCCTCCATACAGACCTTCTCCAGATCCTTCAGGTTTCGGGTCTGTCGCTGGGCAATACGGACTTTCAGCTCCCTCCAAAGATTTTCTATTGGGTTCAGATCTGGAGACTGGCTAGGCAAACTTCAGACGCGCCTGGACATGCGCTGGCTTGAGCAGGTGGACCTTGCGTGCACTGCAGGATTTTAATCCATGACGGTGTAGTGTGTAATGGTTTTCTTTGAGACTGTGGTCCCAGCTCTCTTCAGGTCATTTACCAGGTCCTGCAATGTTGTTCTGGGCTGATCCCTCACCTTCCTCATGATCAGTGATGCCCCACGATGTGAGATTTTGCATGGAGCCCCAGACCAAGCGATATTGACCATCATCTTGAACTTCTTCCATTTTCTAATAATTGCGCCAACAGTTGTTGCCTTCTCACCAAGCTGCTTGCCCAATGTCCTGTAGCCCATCCCAGCCTTGTGCAGGTCTACAATTTTATCCCTGATGTCCTTACACAGCTCTCTGGTCTTGGCCATTGAGGAAAGGTTGGAGTCTGATTGAGTGTTTGGACAGGTGTCTTTTATACAGGAAACGATTTCAAACAGGTGCAGTTAATACAGGTAATGAGTGGAGAACAGGCTACTTAAAGAAAAACAGGTCTGTGAGAGCTGGAATTTGTACTGGTTGGTAGGTGATCAAATACTTATGTCATGCAATAAAATGCAAATTATTATTAAAAAAATCATACAATGTGTATTTCTGGATTTTTGAGATTAAAGTGTACCTATGATAAAAATGACAGACCTCTACATGCTTTGTAAGTAGGAAAACCTGCAAAATCAGCAGTGTATCAAATACTTGTTCTCCCCACTGTAGATATTGTAGATCAAATAATTTCCCCCAATAATCCTGGAATATCGGATCACTGTCTTATTACATTTACCGTTAAAACAAGAAATCCACTTGCTCCGCAAACAATGAGTTTCAAAAGCCGTAATATAAATTCTCTGGCTACAAATAGATGTCTTGATATTCTTACGAGTTCGCTCATCAACGACAGAGTAAACATATCCGTAAACGATCAAATCCAGGATCAAAACTCAACACTGCGAAATACTTTAGATATGGTTGCACCACTAAAAACAAAAGAAATATACAACAAGAAATGTGCTCCCTGGTACACCGACAATACTAGAGCACTCAAGCAAGCCTCCAGAAAATTTGAGCAAAATTGGCGCTCCACCAAGTTGGAAATACTCAGATTAGCCTGGATAGACAGTACATTACAATACCGAAAAGCACTTACATCTGCTCGATCAGCTTATTTCTCCAACCTGATTGAGGTGATCAAAAACAGTCCAAAATGTATCTTCGATACAGTTGCAAAGTTCACAAAAAAACAACACTCAACAAGTGAAGTGGGTCTTCACTTTAGCTGTAATGAATAAATGAACTACTTTGATGAAAATATCATCAACCTTAGAAAACAAATAACTGACTCGTCCTTAAATAGTTATAGTCCCCAAAATCTCAGTTGTCCTGAGAATGTCTTGAACCCCCCTGACCAGGTGTCAATGGGGAAACTTGAATTTTTTTATCCTGTATCGCTCAACACATTCACTAAATTTGTAATGAGTTCTAAACCGAAAAATTGTCAGCTTGACCTGATTCCAGCAAAATTACTTAAGGAGCTATTTCCTGTGCTAGGTCAGCCAATGATGAACATAATACATTGGTCCCTTTCCTCTGGATGTGTACCAAGCCTCTTCTAAAAAAATCAAATCGGGATCCTGACATATTAAACAATTATAGGCCAATATTGAACCTCCCGTCCCTCTCAAAGATCTTAGAATAATCTGTTTCCCAACAACTGTGAATGCCTTCCTGAAGACAAATAACATTTATGAAATGCTCCAGTCTGGTTTCAGACCCTATCATAGTACTAAGACTGCACTCGTGAAGGTAGCAAATGACCTTCTAATGGCCTCAGACAAAGGTTCCGCCTCTGTCCTGTTGCTTCTTGATCTTAGTGCTATTTTTGACACTATTGATCACTCCCTTCTCTTAGAGAGATTGGAAACCTATATTGGGCTACGTGGACATGTTCTAGCCTGGTTTAAATCATATTTATCTGAAAGATATCAGTTTGTATGTGTGGATGGCATATCCTCTGAAAAAAATCAAAGGTATGTTTTGGTGTTCCTCCAGGCTGGGTTCTGGGCCCATTATTGTTCTCACTATATATGCTGCGTCTGGGTGATGTAATCCGAAATCACAATGACAATTTTCACTGTTATGCTGATGACACAAAATTATATATTTCAATGAAGCATGGAGAAGCCCCAAAATTAGCTACTATGGAAGCATGTGTTTCGAATATTAGGTAGTGGATGACAGAGAACTTCTTGCTTTTAAACTCAAGAAAAACAGAAATGCTTGTTTTAGGACCCAAGAAACAAAGAGCTTTGTTGGCAGATCTCACTGTGAACCTCGATGGCTGTATGGTCATATGTAAAATATGTCTCAAGAGTTGCTTATTTTCATCTTCGAAACATTGCAAAAATCAGAAACTTTTTATCAAAAATGGATACAGAAAAACAAATCCATGCTTTTATTACTTCAATATTAGATTACTGCAATTCTCTTCTTTCCGGTTACCCAGACAAATCAATAAATAAACTTCAATTAAGGCTGCACACGGCTGCTAGAATCGTAACTACAATTTTTTTTTTAAACACATTACTTCTGTACTAGCGTCCTTACACTGGCTGCCTGTTAGGGTTAGGGCTGATTTTAAGGTTTTATAAACCTATAAATCAATACATGGACTTGCTCCTACTTACCTCGCTGAAATGATCAAGCCATACATAACTATGGGTAACCTTAGATGGCAAGATGCAGGCCTTTTAATTGTACCTAGAATTTCTAAACAAACAGCCGGAGGCAGGGCCTTTTCTCATAGAGCTCCACTACTGTGGAATGATTTGGCAATTAAGGTTAGAAATGCAAACTCAGTGCAAACTTTCAAGTGCCTCCCCCAGATAGGGCCAGTGTCACCGGACCCCCCTGTCTCAGCCCAAGGTCGTACGCTGCTATATTATTGTGCTGGGGGAGTAGGGTCAGTTCTCCTTCTCCACTATAAATCCTGGTATATATAAGGAATGCATTTTCTAAGTTTTAACTGCTGATGTAAAAAGGGCTTTATAAATAAATTTGATTGATGATTGATTGATAGTATTAGATATTTAGAGTGTAATTTTATAAGAAAACATATTTGATGCTGCTAATGGAACCGTTTGCCCTCGTGACAAAGATTCCATTCATGTCATTTGAATAACATTAACACAACATTTAAATACAAATGTTGATTCACACTAGCAAAGTAAAGAGTTACTCTGCGCTGTAAAGCAAAACACACGCATGCGAAACTCTTTGGCCAGGCCACTGACTTGGAAGGCCTATAAACTCACTGATAATGTTTACCTGGTAACTAACATGGCGCTCACTGCTGGTGCCAATGTGACATGTTGTTTGTTTTTAGTTTTGTAGTTTATTTTTGTAGCATTCTTTTTTCATTCTGTTTATGGAGCTGAAAGAACAGAATCAGACTTCTTATGTCACCAGAACATTCCACTCCAGTACACAATACACCAGACAATGTCTTTGATGTCAGTATCTGGAGGAAGTCGGAAAAGTGTTCCAAGTTACCCCGGAGAGTGACCACCAACAGTTGCCATTTTGATCTTTATATTCTCTTGATTGCAGCAAGTTTCATTCATCTAAATTAAATGTAGTGTTATCTACTGTGTGTGTGTGTGTGTGGGTTGGTAGTAGTATTTTTAGAATACACATTGGTCAATGTATGTGTATATATTTCCAAACAAGTGTGTATTCCAAATACATTTACAAATGTATATCATGTATTGTATAACATTTTGAAATGGCAAAAATGCATTAAAAAAATTATGTATTTGTGAAGTAATTTCTTTCACTCCTCCCTGGGCTTGATTTCACCATTCTTCATCAATTAAATTAAGTCACGGAGCAACCAAGTATAACCATCCCTAAGGGCTGACGAAAATGTCCATGTCCACAAATTATACAGTGTTATTAGGGTAGGAATTGGAATGGGAATTTGACTATTCCCAAGATAGGTAGCAAGCCCAAATGGCAGTATGCCACTCATACATAGCAGTGGAAAGGCCACATGCTATTTTATTTTATGGAAGATCATTGTCATATTACATTTTGTTTCCTCGACACATATTTGCTCAAGCTTAGTGCAGTTTCTGAAATAATGTAGTGCCTTTTTTAGAAGGTACCACCCTGTGTACGTTCGAACCCCTTGTACCGTTTGTTTCCTTGTAGGCAGATTGCATGTTCAGGATGCTCCAGTGCCACCACTAAGTTAGTTTCATGTAGATGCATTGTGTGGATGTGTGGGACTCAGGGGAGAGCTGATGTGGCGATGGGAGAGCAAAACAGACAGCGTTCCAAATGGCACTTCGTTGCCTACCTAGTGCTCTACTTTTGACCCGGGCTCACAGGGAAGAGAGGGTTTTTTGGGACATTTTCCCAGAAGGTGTCGAGTCAGCCAGTTTGTCCTGTGACTCTAGCTCCTTCATCCTTTGAAGAATGCCAGCCTCCTTTGTGCCCACTTCATTTGGCTTCTTAAGAGGTTTACGGCTTTTTCCAATTTCTCCTTTAATTTCCAGTTGAGTCTGAGTGACTCAGTGCAGGCTTCCAAGAGAATAAGGGGCAATTAAACAAAGTCTGTCAAACAACTTGGCCTCTGACCGAGGCAGGCTGCAGCGGTATCAGAGTCGTAAATAAGCTGCGTCTGAGAGAAGGTAGACATGAAGGGGTGACGTGTGAGAGTGGGGAGGGAGAGGCGGATGTGAGGGGGAAGGGACATCAATGGGTGAGGTGTATGTTGGAGCAGGGCCGTTGTGAAGTCTGTTAACCGTGTCAAACCAGACGGGGGGTCTTGGCTAACCCGGGGGTGAGGTAGGAGGGTGAGGGTTTTGGGAGGGTGAGGTGGAAGTGGGTGAGTTTTGGGAGGGGTGAGGTGTGCAGGAGGATTTAAGTTACTATGCCTCCAGACGACCTCCTATGGTACCAGACAAGCTCTCTGGGGAGCCCCTGGGGTGGGCTTGGTAATAACCTGGCAAAGACCTCTTTCTCCATCAATCTACAGCCAAGTGCTTCAGCCCGGTGCTTCAGCCCAGTGCTTCAGCCCGGTGTTTCAATAGCCCAACATTTCAACCCAGTGATTAAACAGTCCAGCGTTTCATCCCGGTGTTTCAGCCCAGTGTTTCAGCCCAGTGTTTCAGACTGAGATGTTAGAGAGTCAGGCTGGCCTAGGGCCATTTATTAGGGCGTATTGTTCCGATTCTAGATGTATCCACAAACAAACAGGAAAATTGGGTTTTCAACCTTTAACGGGCCACTTACAAGGCATCAAAGCACAGTCATGTAAAGCACAGTGGGCGAACTATCAAATCCAGAGGGCAATCGAACAATCACGCGTTGATTGAGATAAGACAAAAAAAAATCTATTGGGTGATTGAGATAACACTGATATAAGCACTGCTATAAACCAAAACATATGACATTTTTAGAGCTTTATTGTTTGATTGCCTTTTCATTCAGGTCTATAGGGAAACACAACATGCTTTCTCTATCCATCTATCCCGCCTTCTTTTCCATTGCAGCTGTCACGTCTGGAAGAAACCAGGCACCACTCATCACCTAGCCAGTAGCGTCCCTATGGTAAAGCATGGTGGTGGCACCATAATGGTGTGGGGATGTTTTTCAGCGGTAGAGAGTGGGAGACTGGTTAAACCTTTTTAAGACTGCTCAAGACCTCAGACTGGGGTGAAGGTTCACTTTCCAATAGGCAAACAACCCTTAGCGCACAGCCAAGGCAAGTTTGTGAATGACTTTGAGTGGCCGAAAATGTCTGTGCACAACATGCCTGTGCAGCAAGAAACTGCCCAAATAAGTGTACTGAGCTTATTGCATCACACCCAAGAAGAGGTGGTAATTGCTGCCAATGGTTTAACAAAGTGCTGAGTAAACACGTCTGAATCAAAGAGATGGTGTTCGCAATTCACTATTGTGACAAGTGACTTCAATATTGCATAGCACTGATCTCCCACTACACACACTCAATCCAGATCCAAGACCCAACAATATGGTGGTACCCAACATTATTATGTTAAAATAGAGCTACTATAACACCACGGGTAATTGTAAAGACTGATTGTGAATAAAAACTAACAGTAAAGGCAACTGAAAAAATCGTAAAGGCAAATAATGAAGAGTAACAGGAAAGGTCATTAGTAAACGTTCATAATAAAGATTAATATTAAAGACTAAGTACAAAAAACTAATAGTAAAAGCCATTAGTAAAGACTAATTTTAAAGGTTAATATTGGTAGAGGCTAAATGCTGAGGATACAGTTGACTTTGTTAAGTGTTGCCATGTAACCTACAAATAGATTATCTCTTTGTCATGCTCTATCTCTCTCTCTTGGACAGATCTAAGGAATTCTCTGTGTGTGGGAGGTTGTTGAAGTTGATACACGCCTTTGTCGAAAGTCCAAGAGAGAGAGAGAGAGAGAGAGAGAGAGAGAGAGAGAAGGACAACGAGTGAGATGAAATGTTTGCACAATATTTTTAACTATTTACCACCCACAAGGAAATATAATCTAAATCATACAATATAAAACAACTGTATGGTGATGGTAATTAGAGCACAGGTGAGTGACACAACACACTCCTTTTATCTGCACCCTATGACTCTTCAGTATCCACTTCTTTTTCTTTTTCTAAATATAGATTGAGTGAACGAAGAACAGCTGAGCAACCTGGCAAACTTTACTAAACCCCCACGCCACCTTTGGCATCATAACATATCACAATTAAAATGCAGTTATCCTGGCTGCATGATATCTAAGCATTGGCTTAGAGGGTCATTAGGGGCTTTGCAGGGTGAATGCAGTCCGATTGTCAGTTGAGTGGCTGACATCCAGACGCACAGGGGCTGAGTTGTTTTCTGTGTTTGTCCTTACTGTACGGCTGGCTCCTGTGGTGAAGGTCAGAGCTATGTTGAAGTGGTGCTTACCCTCCACACAGCCGAGTAAAACACAGCTCTTCACGGGCTCCTTTTGATTCGCCGCAGCGGCTGAGAGGCCGGCGTTACACGGGTTAACCGCTGTTGCTGCGGACGGATGAGTAAACGCGCGCGCACCTAGGTACAGTACGTTCTGTACCAGGCCAGGTAGCAGTCACACACTGAAACCTGCAGTTGATATGTGCACGCAGACAGACACACGCACGCAAGCACGGGCGCGTGTACAAGCATGGACTAGTGTACATGCACAGACACACAAACACACACATAGTGACAAAGCACATACTGCACAACACCCCACAGAGACGGAATTTTGCACAGGTTTACTTGCGTGCACCTAAATATTCTGCAGTGCTATATAGACATTTTAAGTGCCCTTTTTCAAGACTTCACAGGAACAGGTTAGCTGTTTTTAAAAGACAAAAAGGCCGTAGTATTTCCTGGATTGAGAGGCCACACACGCACACACACACGCACACACACGCACACGCACACACGCATGCGCATGCGCGCACGCTTAATTTTTTTTAACACATTGTTTTCTCTACATAAATATAGTCAAGTATGTCAAAAAGACAATCTTTTCTAAAATACATACACTAATTTGTTGATTGGCTTTTGCACTGCATTGGTTTTGCATCAATCTATTCTATCAGCTTTTGTTTTTAATATAAAACCAGGTATGTAGTTAAAAACATTTGGCGATAACTGGCAATACATGGTCAAAAACATGGAGTTAATGCTTGTTCCACGTCACATTGATCATACTTTTTTAAAGTTAAAAGCTCACATCGATATACTGGATTACTAGTGCTGTCTCTTCCATACAGGCATTCCTAGATGGGGAGTCCTTCTCAGAAAGTTATGACACAGTCACTCTGCAACAGTCACAGATGAACTTCATACCAGGGAAAACAAGTGATATATTGTGAATATTTCTTGGTGCATTTTAGGACGCAAGTGAAACAAACAAATTGTCCATATAATGCATTTGGAATGACAGAAAAATAAAAATAGATAGAGAGAATTATATTTGCTCTGCTCCAGAGTAACAAAGCAACAGTTTACAGAAAGCAAAGTGAGAGACAGAAAAGAGAAAGACAAAGAAACAGAGCGGTACAGTGGTACTCTGGAGAAGAATAGACTGGCACACTAAGCACACAGAGAAGGAGAGAGAGAGAGAGAGAGAGAGGGAGAGAGAGAGGGAGAGAGGGAGAGAGGGAGCAAACCTTGCAGGTTCCTGGTTCCTTACCTGTGATGAGGACCGCCTTGCCCTCGACAGGCAGAACTGGTGCTGGGGCCGTTTTGGCAGAGTACAGGCAGCAGGCGACACAGATGGCTCCCAGCGCCAGAACGGCCGGCACGCTGTGGGACCAGAGCTTCTCCACCACCAGGGTGACCCCCAGCCAGGCTACCACGGTTGGGGCGGCACTGATGTGGGAGGCCAGGAACTTCCGGACGGCCCCACCGACGAACACCGACATCACCCCCATGTAGATCCAATCTAAGTAGTTTTCCATGGCAGGAGAGACAGAAGAGGGAGTCTCAGCTTGTTCTTTAGCCTGTCTCTCTTTCTTTGTGTCTCTCTTTCTCTTCACTGTCTCTCAACTGCTCTGACTCTCTGTCTGTGTGGCTCCTCTTGGTCGGTCTCTGCACCTCTGCTGCGTCCGTCTATGTGTGTGTCAGTCTGTCTCTGTGTCTGTCTGTCTGCCTGCCTGTCTCTGTGTGTGTCTGTCTGCCTGTCTGTCTCTGTGTGTGTCCAACACTGACTGGGGGTGTGAGACCAGAGAGGATCAGACTGGTGCAATGGGAAGCCAGGGCTCACTATTCTCTCTCTCTCTGGTTTATATATAGAGCCAAGCTGCTCTGGAAAGGGGAGGGACTACACTAACACAAATCTAATATGTGCCCAATGGCTAAAGTTTTACTGCAGTTTAAGACAGAACCCCCACCACCCACACACACACCCACACACCCACACACACACACACACACACACCACTACCACCACCTTCCCTTCCAAATCTCAGTCTCACACACACACAAATGCAAATACAGTCATTCTCTTTCACACAGCCTGCACACTCTCTCTCTATCTCTCAGTCACACACATACAGTACACATTTGTTCTCCCCTAATCTCTTTCTTTTATGGTCTTACACACATTATCACACAAACAACTATTTTCAGGAGTTTTCTGTGTACTGTGTCCCCTCATCCCCTCATGTTCCCTCATCCCTTTGTTCCCCAATCCCCTCTTATTTCATCATCACCTCACGTTCCCTCATCCCTTCTGCAGTAAATGTCCCCACCACTCCTCATGTTCCCTCATCCCCTCATGTTCCCTCATCCCTTTGTTTCCCAATCCCCTCTTATTTCCTCATCATCTCAAGCTCCCTCATCCCCTATGCAGTCGTTGTCCCCTCATGTTTCCTCATCCCCTATGCAGTGAATGTCCCCTCATCCCCGCCATGTTCTCTCATCCCCTTATGTTTTTTCATCCTCTTATGTTCCCTCATCCCCTTACATTTCTTCATCCTCTCTTGTTTCCTCATCCCCTTATGTTCCCTTGTCCCCTATGCAGTCCATGTCCCCTCATCCCATCACGTTCCCTTATCCTCTATGCAGCCACTCTCCCCACATCTCCTCATTTCCCTCATCCCTTCATGTTTCCTCATCTCCTTATGTTTTATCATCACTGCATGTTCCCTCATCCCCTCTGCAGCCTGTGTCCCCTCATCCCCGTTCCCTCATCCCCTCTGCAGCCAGTGTCCCCTAACCCCCCATGTTCCTTCATCCCCTCTGCATTCAACGTTCCCTCATCCTCTCATGTTCCCTCATCCCCTCTGCAGCCAGTGTCCCCTCATCCCACCATGTTCCCTCATCCCCTCTGCAGACACTGTTCCCTCATCCCCTCATGTTACCCCTGTGGAGTCTGTCCCCTCATCCCTTCTGCCGTCAGTGTGTTCCGTAGCCTCTCATTGTCAAGGAATGGGAGGAGGGGATGTTCCAGCCAAATCCAAAAAGAGTACAACAACATTTGCATCACTCAACAAGCAGTTTCCAGTTTCAGTTCCAAACAGGTCAACCAGCCAGGTCAGCTTCTCCATGAAAGAAAAAGCCATTGTTGACTGAAAATCACTTGACAGGTGTGGATTGGGTGAGACAGGGTGAGATTCTGGGACACTGGGGGAGGCAATGGAAACAGGACATAGCTATGTCCTATATTCCCCAGAATACCTTTCCTCTCATCCCCTCCTCCCCACCTATTGAGGGAAATGGGTTATACCTCTCTGTTTCACCAATCCCTCCCTCACTAATTGTTCTCAAAAACAAAGAGCTGTCTGAGTGGTCTATTAATTAACCCATTCGTGATCGCAGACCCTGACCTACCTGTCTTTACTGTATGTTTTACTGCTTTTAAGTCCAGTTTGAAAGGGTTGCAATGAGCAATGTGGTGTTTTCTTAGACACGACTGTGATCTTCAAGGCCAAGGGCATGAGAGCAATAGCCTGGAGGCCAAGAGCATCGTACAAGTACCAGAAAGTTGAAGTTTTTGTAAATTTATTTTTTATTATTTATTCACAGTCTACTATCTATTTATTTTTATTTATTTTGTATAAATTGTTTGCACTAACGGGCCAGAACAAATTCCTTGAAAGCACTTTCTGATTCTGATGTAATCAGTTGATGTGCCCTTGTGCAGGGCACAGTATATTCCCACTGCAGTGATCAGTGTGCGTGTGCATGCGTGTGTGTGTGTGTGTGGGTGGGGTGGTGTTAACTGTAGCAGAAGGGTCAGGCGACATTTCAGAAGTTGTCCAAGACTCATCCTCCAGGTCACAGGTGCTGCTTTGGAAAGTCTCATTTCTCTCAATATTACTCTCAGTCGCTCCAGAAGAGGACAGGTCAGAGTGACTGAGGTCACAGCATCACAGGATGGCCGTGTCTCTACAGCCAGGTGTTCGAGTCCTGCTCGCAGCATACCAAGAGTGCCCCGAGGTCCAGCATAGGGGCTGTGCAACTTGTCTCAGCACCGCCCAGGGACGGACGGCTGGAATTCGGCTGGGGCCATCTCGTCCCACTACGCTCTGGTCCCTTAGCCATTTAAAAATCCTTAGCCATTTAAACAAACCGACCCAAAAGCACTAAGGCATCCAAACAAAGTACCAACTGGATGCCATTCCCAACAACGGGCGCTAAGCATAAAGAAGCAGACCTACCAAGCTCAGTGTTCATTAAGGGGGGTCAGTGGTGTTAACCAACCCTGTGCCCTGATTTTATTATCCAAAAATAGTAGAGTGTGTGGAACATACAATGTGTAATTATGAACTAGTCATGTATTAAACCTGCATTGTATTTCAATCTAACTGCAAACTTTAAGCTGTAACATGACATGTGGTCAAGATTGTTCGGCCAGTAATGTAAAGGTTGCTGGTTCTAATCCTGGAAGCGACAAGGTGAAAAACCATGAGCCCTTGAGCCCGGTTCTCTCCTGCTGTAGGTCACTGCTGTAAATAGGAATGTGTTTTTAGCATGCCTTCCTGTTCTTTTTAATGAAGCACACAACCTACTGCTACAGGTCTGAACTTGAAGTGAAATAGAGAGAAAGACCCCATTCCATCATCAGGTGGGTTACTTCACACTTACTGTATTCCACTATCTCTGTCCCTTTGTCTCTTAGGGATCTTCTCTCACCTGTTAATGCATCTTTTGTCTCCTCTTCCTTCTACCTGTCCTCCTACCCCCCCACACATCTCTCCTCACCCTCTTCCTATTCAAATCTACAGGAATTTAAATGTATGTAAAAAATAGCCCTTCTGACGGCCATGATGGAGTGTTATCATTTAAACAAAATGAAGACCCTTCATGTTTGTCTGAAAATTGCGAGTGAAAAAATTACGAGTGAAACTGCAGCGCTTTTTATTTTCAAAGCCTTTCAATTCAGCTTATATCATTCAGATTTTTGTGACATGTGGAAACAGACAACTATAAAGAGAACGATAAGTTTAAAAGCATTTTAAACCATTAATGTTAGTTGGGTGGTTATCGCCATTGACTATCACCAGTTTTAACACATATATTTAATTTGTCATATGTCATGGTGCGGTGAGCAGCAGCGCCACCGTGCCATATTTCCACAAGTTCCCATATTCTCACGAACACATCCCGGACTGTCACGTTTCCCATCTTCCACACCAGGTCCCAATCTAGCTCGTTTGTATGTGTATATATGTTTCCCCTCTGCTCCCCACATTGTGGATCATTGTTGCTGTCGCTGTCATTGTTGCTGTGTGTGCATTTAATCGGTGAGTGTTATTGAATGTACTGTTTGAATGTTAATTGTTAAGACGCATGTTGCGCACTTTTATTTCATTCAGTCATTAGTATTGTTTTTCCGTTCGTGTTTGGTTTGTTTGTTGTTTTAATAAATCCCACGAACGAGAGTACTGCCTGCGCCTGGTTCCCTCCAACACTACACCTTGACAAGTTGTTACAGAATGAACCACCAAAAAAGGAACCGCAGACGCACGAGGAAGACCCGCCATGGCCACAGGGACAACTCCCTGTGGTTGTGGGAGAAGCCAGAGACGCCGGAGGAGGAAGCTCGGCGTCTCTGCGCTTATTCCGGCTACGCCCCTCCGGTACACCCGTTGAGAGGGGAGTATGCCTGGAGAGGCGATTGGGGGGCTGACTCCCTCTCCCCGGACGACGAGGATGTGTATGGGAGAGTGGAGGAAGACCCCCCGGAGGCGCAAACCCGGAGGTCGCCCCAAGACTTTTTTGGGGGGGTGCTATGGGGCGTGGACCAGTGGGGTGATGTCAAGCCCCTCAGCCGGCAGGAGGAGGGGGTCGTCAAGGAGCTCCTACAGGAGATGCAGAGGACGGAGAGGACGGGCCGTAGGAGAGGAGGCCAGAGGAGGAAGCAGCAGCCCGTGCCTCCTACCAGCCACGGGTTGGATGGTACGAGTGGTCCCCTGTCCAGTCGGCGTGCCCCACTCCCTACTCCGCAGCCTACTACCACCCCGCGGCCTACCCCGCGGCCTACCCCGCGGCCTACCCCGCGGCGCCCTGCTTCCCCTGCTGCCCGGGAGCCGCAGCAAGCGCTGCCAGCGCCCCCCCGCTGCCTGGGAGCCGCAGCCAGCGCCGCCAGCACCTCCCGCTGCCTGGGAGCCGCAGCCAGCGCCGCCAGCACCCCCTGCTGCTTGGGAGCCGCAGCCAGCGCCCCCCGCTGCTTGGGAGCCGCAGCCAGCGTCCGCCGCTGCCTGGGAGCCGCAGCCAGCGCCGCCAGCGCCCCCCGCTGCCTGGGAGCCGCAGCCAGCGCCGCCAGCACCCCCTGCTGCTTGGGAGCCGCAGCCAGCGCCCCCCGTTGCTTGGGAGCCGCAGCCAGCGTCCCCCGCTGCCTGGGAGCCGCAGCCAGCGCTCCCCGCTGCCTGGGAGCCGCAGCCAGCGCCCCCTGCTGCTTGGGAGCCGCAGCCAGCGCCCCCCGCTGCTTGGGAGCCGCAGCCAGCGTCCCCCGCTGCCTGGGAGCCGCAGCCAGATCCGCCAGCGCCCCCTGCTGCCTGGGAGCCGCAGCCAGCGCCCCCCGCTGCCTGGGAGCCGCAGCCAGCGCCGCCAGCGCCCCCCGCTGCCTGGGAGCCGCAGCCAGCGCCGCCAGCGCCCCCCGCTGCTTGGGAGCCGCAGCCAGCGCCCCCCGCTGCTTGGGAGCCGCAGCCAGCGCCCCCCGCTGCTTGGGAGCCGCAGCCAGCGCCCCCCCGCTGCTTGGGAGCCGCAGCCAGCGCCCCCCGCTGCTTGGGAGCCGCAGCCAGCGCCCCCCCGCTGCCTGGGAGCCGCAGCCAGCGCCCCCCGCTGCCTGGGAGCCGCAGCCAGCGCCCCCCGCTGCCCTGTGGCCGCAGCCGCCAGCTCCTCCCGCTGCCCTGTGGCCGCAGCCGCCAGCTCCTCCCGCTGCCCAGTGGCCGCAGCCGCCAGCTCCTCCCGCTGCCCAGTGGCCGCAGCCGCCAGCTCCTCCCGCTGCCCAGTGGCCGCAGCCGCCAGCTCCTCCCGCTGCCCAGTGGCCTCAGCCGCCAGCTCCTCCCGCTGCCCAGTGGCCGCAGCCGCCAGCTCCTCCCGCTGCCCAGTGGCCGCAGCCGCCAGCTCCTCCCGCTGCCCAGTGGCCTCAGCCGCCAGCTCCTCCCGCTGCCCAGTGGCCTCAGCCGCCAGCTCCACCCGCTGCCCAGTGGCCTCAGCCGCCAGCTCCACCCGCTGCCCAGTGGCCTCAGTCGCCAGCTCCACCCGCTGCCCAGTGGCCTCAGCCGCCAGCTCCACCCGCTGCCCAGTGGCCTCAGCCGCCAGCTCCTCCCGCTGCCCTGTTTTCGCCGCCGCCAGGACCCGCCGTGGACTGGCCGCCGCCCGGGCCCGCGGATGACTGGCCGCCGCCGCCCGGGCCCGCGGATGACTGGCCGCCGCCGCCCGGGACCGCGGATGACTGGCCGCCGCCGCCCGGGCCCGCGGATGACTGGCCGCCGCCGCCCGAGCCAGCGGATGACTGGCCGCCGCCGCCCGAGCCAGCGGATGACTGGCCGCCGCCGCCCGGGGCCGTGGATGACTGGCCGCCGCCGCCCGAGCCAGCGGTTGACTGGCCGCCCGAGGCCGCGGATGACTGGCCGCCGCCGCCCGAGCCCGCGGTTGACTGGCCGCCTTGTCCCGCAGCGCCTTCACCTGCCCAGGAGCCCCCGCATCGTCCCACGGCGCCCTCGCCTGTCCCGGCCTCAGCGGCGCCCTCGCCTGTCCCGGCCTCAGCGGCGCCCTCGCCTGTCCCGGCCTCAGCGGTGCCCTCGCCTGTCCCGGCTCTCCCTGTCCCTCCGCCGGCTCTCCCTGACCCTCCGCCGGCTTCCCCGTCTCCGGCTCCTTCGCCGGCTCTCCCACAGGGTTCTGACCCTCCGCCGGCTCCCCCGGCTCCTGCTCCTCCACCGGCTCCTATTCCCCCGCCGGCTACCCCGTCTCCTACTCCTCCGCCGGCTCTTCCGCCGGCTCCGGACCCTCCGCCGGCTCTTCCGCCTGCTCCGGAACCATCGCCGGCCCTTCCGCCGGCTCCGGACCCTCCGCCGGCTCCCCCGGCTCTTGCTCCTCCACCGGCTCCTGCTCCTCCGCCGGCACTTACTCCTCCGCCGGCTCTTCCGCCGGCTCCTGACCCTCCACCGGTTTCCCCGTCTCCTACTCCTCCGCCGGCTCTTCCGCAGGCTCCTGACCCTCCGCCGGCTCCCCCGTCTCCTATTCCTCCGCCGGCTCCCCCGGCTCCTACTCCTCCGCCGGCTCTTCCGCCGGCTCCGGACCCTCCGCCGGCTTCCCCGGCTCCTGCTCCTCCGCCGGCTCCTACTCCTCCGCCGGCTCTTCCGCCGGCTCCTGACCCTCCGCCGGTTTCCCCATCTCCTGCTCCTCCGCCGGCTCTTCCGCCGGCACCGGACCCTCCGCCGCCTCCCCCGGCTCCTGCTCCTCCGCCGGCTCCTATTCCCCCGCCGGCTCCCCCGTCTCCTGCTCCTCCGCCGGCTCTTCCGGCTACCGACCCACCGTCGGCTCTTCCGGCTACCGACCCACCGTCGGCTCTTCCGGCTACCGACCCACCGTCGGCTCTTCCGGCTACCGACCCACCGTCGGCTCTTCCGGCTACCGACCCACCGTCGGCTCTTCCGGCTACCGACCCACCGTCGGCTCTTCCGGCTACCGACCCACCGTCGGCTCTTCCGGCTACCGACCCACCGTCGGCTCTTCCGGCTACCGACCCACCGTCGGCTCTTCCGGCTACCGACCCTCCTTCGGCTCTTCCGGCTACCGACCCTCCTTCGGCTCTTCCGGCTACCGACCCTCCGTCGGCTCTTCCGGCTACCGACCCTCCGTCGGCTCTTCCGGCTACCGACCCTCCGTCGGCTCTCCCGGCCTTTGACCCTCCGCCGGCCACCGACCCTCCGTCGGCTCTCCCGGCCTTTGACCCTCCGCCGGCCACCGACCCTCCGTCGGCTCTCCCGGCCTCTGACCCTCCGCCGGCCACCGACCCTCCGTCGGCTCTCCCGGCCTCTGACCCTCCGCCGGCCACCGACCCTCCGTCGGCTCTCCCGGCCTCTGACCCTCCGCCGGCCACCGACCCTCCGTCGGCTCTCCCGGCTCCTGACCCTCCGCCGGCTCCTGATCTTCGGCCGGTTCTGCCTCCCCGGCCTGTCCCGACGGCTCCGCCACCCTGGTTAGTCTCGGCTGTTCCGCCCCCTCGGCGGGTTTGTGCCGATGGGGGTACTGTGCTGCCCCGCCCCCCCTCCCTTGGGCTGGGGTTCGTCTTGGCCCGTCCGGTGGCCGGGCCTTTGGGGGGGGGTACTGTCATGGTGCGGTGAGCAGCAGCGCCACCGTGCCATATTTCCACAAGTTCCCATATTCTCACGAACACATCCCGGACTGTCACGTTTCCCATCTTCCACACCAGGTCCCAATCTAGCTCGTTTGTATGTGTATATATGTTTCCCCTCTGCTCCCCACATTGTGGATCATTGTTGCTGTCGCTGTCATTGTTGCTGTGTGTGCATTTAATCGGTGAGTGTTATTGAATGTACTGTTTGAATGTTAATTGTTAAGACGCATGTTGCGCACTTTTATTTCATTCAGTCATTAGTATTGTTTTTTCCGTTCGTGTTTGGTTTGTTTGTTGTTTTAATAAATCCCACGAACGAGAGTACTGCCTGCGCCTGGTTCCCTCCAACACTACACCTTGACAAGTTGTTACATCATACTTCTCACTCCAGAGGATACTTATCGTAATGATCGATATTAGCAAACATGCCATCGAGACATATGCCGCGAATACTTTTCAGTTTGAAATCTCATCGCTAGAACGGAGGAACACAGAGGAACCAAAAGAACCAGGGGAACACAGAGGAACCAAAAGAACCAGAGGAACACAGAGGAACCAAAGAAACCAGAGGAACACAGAGGAAGCAAAAGAACTAGAGGAACACAAAGGAACCAGAGGGACACAGAGGAATCAGAAGAACCAGAGTAACACAGAGGAACCAGAGAAATATTGACCTGTGCACTCACCCAAAGAATTGTCACGGCACAAATATTCCCAGCCCTGCCAACCCACGAGTTCCCTAGGGTGAAACAAATATAACTAGGCATCCCCAACGATTCAGACAACCCGGCCCAGTCCAATTAGACGCAAACACACACACACACACACAACCATGCAGGCACACACACACACATCAAATCAAGCTTCCCGCCGTCTGGCACAGGCAGAACGCAACACGGTGGCCCGACATGGGGGGGGGCGGTTCCCTTCAGCCCATGACGCGCTACAGGAGGTTTTCACAGGGCTCTGGGCAAAACAAGCACACTGCTTAGGGGGTAGGGAGTGATTTGGGACAGACGTGTGTGGACGCTGGCCTGCAGTACATCAATGGACTCAGTGTACAGAAGCTTAATAGAGTTCCCTGAAATAATTAAAGCTGTGATTCCTGGAGTTTCTCAGTTGGCAGTGGATGGCATGGGGACACTGTTCCCCTTGTGCCAAGCTGGTGTCTGGTTTCAGCCTGCACCAGGGAGCTTGGCCGGGTCGTGCTGGGTCGTCCCAATGTTATCTGACCCCGTTCTCAATCTTGGTTTCGGCCCCAATGGCACCCTAGGTAGTGAGGAGCCCTATGGCGCAAGTGTGCCGTTTAGAACAACACGTCGTTCTCGTCAGAGGGGCTTTAGGCATCCACACAACAGGAAGGGGCCTGCGGGGCCTGGAGCTGTCACCGACAGGACCGTGGGGGCGCCGGGTCCTACCAGATTCTGCCTGCGGTATACGTGACAAGTAGATGCGGAAACAAGTCATCAATCAAGCAGAAATGTGTGCAGGGACAAGGCTTGGAGGGTGGCAGGAAGGATAACATTACGTGGGGATCAATCATTACGTGGGGATTCATTGGTTTGTTAACGCTTTGTTTGATTTGACATTACTGGTGTAAGTGGTTTACATGCGATGTGAGAAGAATTATGTTTGATCTTGGTCTTTGTAGTCCCTGTTGTCAATGAGCAGAGCGAGGTGTTCTGGGTAATTATGATCTGATGGTGATGGTTTAGAAAAGATCAGAACAGTGTCAGGATAAAGGACACATTATAGCCAAGGGTTTACAGAGACCCAGTGGTGGACTAAGGAGTGAAACTGCATTGAAATACGCTCAGATTATTTCATTTTCTCTTCTGTTTGACTGGGGTTACCAAACAATGGATGTAGGGGACGTTCACATCCCAACTGGACGGTACTTTGAGTGGGCTCCGTCAATGGGTGATGGCACAAGCAGCCAGCCGTTTTGAAAAGCTTGTCACTCGTGCTCCTTGAAAAAGAAAAGTCGAAGGACATGTGAGAAAAGTCGAAGGACATGTGAAAATGTGGGGAGAGGACAAAACTGAAGCACTTGACCACAGGGTGGGGGTTTCCCTGTGGAACTGAGAAGTGGCAGCGTGTTTAAAAGGGGATGAGGAAATAATTATTCACATGGGCGTCATGGGTTGAGTCTGAAAGCCCGTTACTCAGGCACCAAGCAGGCCTGCTGCCGGGTCTGGGGATCCGCTCTGTGGCAGGCCTGCTGCCGGGTCTGGGGATCCGCCCTGTGGCAGGCCTGCTGCCGGGTCTGGGGATCCGCTCTGTGGCAGGCCTGGGGATCCGCTCTGTGGCAGGCCTGCTGCCGGGTCTGGGGATCCGCTCTGTGGCAGGCCTGGGGATCCGCTCTGTGGCAGGCCTGCTGCCGGGTCTGGGGATCCGCTCTGTGGCAGGCCTGCTGCCGGGTCTGGGGATCCGCTCTGTGGCAGGCCTGCTGCCGGGTCTGGGGATCCGCCCTGTGGCAGGCCTGCTGCCGGGTCTGGGGATCCGCTCTGTGGCAGGCCTGGGGATCCGCTCTGTGGCAGGCCTGCTGCCGGGTCTGGGGATCCGCTCTGTGGCAGGCCTGGGGATCCGCTCTGTGGCAGGCCTGCTGCCGGGTCTGGGGATCCGCTCTGTGGCAGGCCTGCTGCCGGGTCTGGGGATCCGCTCTGTGGCAGGCCTGCTGCCGGGTCTGGGGATCCGCTCTGTGGCAGAATGGACACGTTGTTGGACGGAGACTTTGGACTGGTCTCAACAATCTCGACATTCCAGGACAGCCAGGTTGACTCTTTTCACATTTTAACAATAACACATTTCCCGAACATGTACTTAATTATCTCAAAACAGTAACTCACTTCTCGAAACCAAACGCCATATTGACCAAACCCAGGATTGACCAAACATTATACTCAAAACCATATCTGGCATGTAAATTACATTTTGCATGCAATAGTCACTCAAAAGCGTGAAATAAAATACACTGCTGAATACCCATTTCACACCAGTGACAGGAATTGAAAAAACAATTATGAAAAGGTTTTAATGAATCACTGACCAGAATCTGTTGCAGTATTCTGTATATGAATCTGTATTTTGTTTGATGTAAGAGATTGCTAATTATCTCCAGAACAAATGTGGAAGTTTACTGTAAATACACAAATATTGTAATTGTTCATTTTGTGGGTTTTGTACTCTCCTTGATAAACCCTATCTCACCAACACTTGAAATGTAGCCCAGGAAGACAAGAGAGGAATAGTGTTTCTGACAGGAACAGGGTTATAGTGATACAAACACATGTTTAGTCTATCTCCACCTCAGAATCGTGTGTTTGACCTGGGTCAGAGACTTTCACTTCTTCTCAGACTATACATTCTGAAGTTTTTACCTTGAGAAATGACACTGTCATGAATTCTTCTTCTTTACTGGGAGAAGAATAAACATATAAGGTTATTTATAACAGCCATGTTCCAAATGGCTAAACCGTGGGCCTCAGAAATCATGTGTGGTTGACCACCAATCGGTGTCTCTCAATTCTACAAAAACAAGCATACTTTTTAGAATATAAATACAAGTTCATGTACATTTTTGATACTGTCCTGCGTGTGCTAATGCACACAGATTCAGAGTACAGAAAACAGCCTGGTCTACAAGGTAGTCAGACATGTAGGTTTACAGTTATTTAGCTTTTCATTTCTGATAGTCTGGACGGTTGATGCAACACTGAAACGGCTCGGGTTAGGCTGGACTCTCAGCCCAGCTTCCCTCATATCATGTACAATATCATGCTCAAGTACAATAACACAAATGTTATTAGAGATCATTACTCTTCTTCCTCTTTTTCTCCCTTGTCCACCACATGAACTAATAGCATCCATATAAAATACATATTATGTATCTACCATGGCATAAGCATAGAATACAACACTATTTACAAACCATAAGAAAGCTCTACCACTTGGTGGCGATATGTATAAGAAATTCCATGAAGAAGAGAAAAAATACCAATTACGAAAAGCCACAGTGTAACACAATGGAAACACATTATTAAAAACACTAATTTAAGGACAAACCAAGTGTGAGGAAACACCTGTTTTCATTGACCACGGTCTTGTCGCCACCCTAAAACATTCTATGGTTTTATGAAAGAAAATAGAAAAGATAAAGGCCCCCGGACTGCCAAACACGTGTCCCAGGTGATTGAAACGCTCCATTCCACCAGCCGACGGCCCAGCAGGAGCCCCTAACAACCCGAGGTTGCTGCATGACGAGGTCCCGTCACGATGGAGAGGCCAAGCACTAGCGGAAGGAACAGAGACCAGGGGGTGTGAGCTGTCCGGAAACCTTCGGAGGAGCCTGCCGGGTGCGTGGTCACATTGGGAGGCCTGTGCCTGCGCCCAAAGACACCCATGTCCCGGTGGGGAGCAGGGACGTTCCAGACTGGGAACTAGCCCTAGTCAGAGACAGCTGCCCGGAGGGGCCTTGGGGCAGGGGGCAATAAAAGGGGCCCGCAGAAGTAAGGCGTGGCCTGCTCCCCTCCGTACAGGACAAGGTACCCCAGGGGAAGGGTAATGAAACACCCCCGGCAATAGATTCAGATGGGCCAGAAAACCTCCTGAAGCCATCCCAGACGGCAGCCTCCCACCGACGGCGCACATGCACTGGAGAGGTCGATGTCGATGAGAGGTCCCAGTGTGCTGGGTGGACCCGGGCCCCCCGAATGCTGTCAGGGGAGCTGCGCTCCAGAGGAGGTGACATAAGAGAGCTGGTTGTACGCTGCGCTGCCTTAACCCGGGGGATTGCATCGCTTCATCAGTGCGAGGAATAGCACTGACCAGCTGGGTTGAACTCGATGGTGGCATTTGAGGGAACAACATCCTGGGGACTTATGGACCCAGCGGAAGCCAGGCCTGAGGGGAGGGTAGTGATTCATCTATTTTAATGAACTACGGTCTTGTCTCTACCCAACTTAAGATGGAGGGTTGTTCCATTTGTCCTGTTTCATGGTCCAAGACTGAGAAATCGTGCTTTACTTTTTGTATCACCTGTTTGGTTCATTTTTGATGCTCCTCATTTTGTAACACCATGTCTTTAATACATTTGTAATATTATTTACATCTCTGGGGTCTTTATTTTTTTGCATTTCCGCCAAGAGATACCCGAGTTGGTTTAGGTTAAGGAAATGTAACGAACTTCATGCAATGTGTGTTTGGAAATTCGCAAATTTTACAGCCAATCCTGTCTATGGTATAATTATGAGCAAGTGAACAAACTGGGCTTGGGTGGTCATCTCTCCGGCAGACTTTTATTCTCCATATGGTCTTCCTCCCAGCAGGCTCCCGGGTCGATGGGGCCTAGACGAGGCAAGAGCATTACGACTTTACTGACATTCTCCATCTTCCCTCTGTTTCTGCCACGTCCTTCTCTCCATCTTCTTCATCCTCACCCAATGCATCTTTCAGAGAACATCAATTAAGTTGAGCAATTAGCTACAATTTGTGAAGGAAAAGTAAATGAACCATTGAAATGTCTTTTTTTCTCTTGCCGTCAAATGTAACTGCATTAGCAACAAACCTTTTCGCAATGCACATACAACAATAGAAACTTGCCTGTCTGACCGCAGGTTGTCATATTATGTTGTGCAGAGTACTTGGACAAATTGATTATCATTACGGTTATGAGCAATATGCCGGATCCAAATATTATCTGATTATTTATTGTAATTATCCGGGATTTGAAAAAGTTCCTGAAAGACATTGTAGAGTAGTTGAACTATCGTTCTTTAAAAGAATATATATATACCAAATGGTATGCCTAACTTTAACTAGGAAATGACAAGAAAAGCCTTAATTAAACCACCTCATCAACTGCAAGACAATTCACCAGACCCTGGCCTTCAGGGCTCAAACCCCAGATTTTTCTGGTCAGCCCTGAGTATTTTGCAAGCTGACATTAACGCAGTTGGGATAGTGTACAACAAGAGACCACATGTGATTTATTTTCATCACAGCGCCCATTTTGTTAAAATTGCACAGGTTTATATGACATTAAAAAAAAAAAATATATATATATATATTTTCAGAACAATAGATTATTAGAAGGTAACAACAAAGGTAACAAACAACACAGTAATACCCACTAGCATCCACGGACATTCACTAGCATTCACTAGCATCCACTATCATCCACTGACATCCACTAGCATCCACTAGCATCCACTAGCATCCACTAGCATCCAGTGATACCCACTAGTATTCACTAGCATCCACTGACATCCACTAGCATACGCTAGCATTTCCCCACACTGGGCTGAGACGCTGCACCCTACACAAGGTTAGCAGATCCCTGGATAGTACATTGATCCTGTTGCTCACTCTGGTGAGACTGATTCCCACTGAGATCCTAGAGTATGCAGGTTTTGGGGTTTTTCCTTTCAACTGGTGCCCGATTGAGACCTAACAACCAGGTGAGGGCAGATCCTAACTAATTAGTGGTCCAGTTGATCAATAAAGCACAAGGCAAAAGCGAAGAAACCGGCAGACACTCAGTCCTCCAAGGATCTTGTCAGACACCTGTGCCGCAGCTGAAACACCCCCTTTCCCGTTTGGAGACCCCCGAGCTGCTCTGCTTCGTGCTCGCTGCTCCTGCTTGGCCGTTGCCCTGCCCTGTCCTTCACCTCCTCGATCTGTGGTTGGGACTAACTGGTGATAAATGGGAGACTTTCTTCTCCTGGACTCCCCCACCTCTGCATACCGGTCCCCAGGTCCAGCAGATCCAAAGCAGTTTAAATCAAACTCAGTCTCAAAGCCTTTTAAACCGTAGGTCAACCCAATTGACTGGGACTAATCACACTTCTGAAACCAGTTGTGAGAGAGTTGGCCTTAATCACTTAAAAAGCTTAAAATTAACACAGAGAATAAAAGTTTTAAAATAATTCACTAGGAGTGGGCATAGCTCACGATAGTTCAAAGACATTTTCAAACACATTTGGGCTATTCAATCCTGCAGTGCACCTAATTGCCAAGGTTCAAAAGAGCCACATCACTGAAAACAATTACTGCAGAGGTTGAGATGGTGAGCGAAGGGCAGAAAATGACAGTGTGTCCTGTGAGGTAGAATATGGTTCAAAGAACAACCTCACTGCAGAGGTTGAGATGGTGAACGAGGGCAGAAAATGACAGTGTGTCCTGTGAGGTAGAATATGGTTCAAAGAACAACCTCACTGCTTTATGAGGACACATTGGTTGTTTCAGATAATGCATTTCAAAATTGACTGCGTCTGTTTATTTGTGTGTTTATGTTTGTAGTGGGTGTGTGTGTGTGTGTGTGTGTGTGCGTGTGTTCGGAAACAAATGATCCTGACCTGTGTCGCCACTTTCATACATTGACAGGCATGTGTGTGTGTGTCTGTGTGTGTTTGTGTGTGTCTATGTGTGTATGTCTGTGTGTGTTTGTGTGTGTGTTTGTGTGGGTTAATCAGAGCACTGTTGTCTCTATTCTTAGCTTTCCTGTGGTCACTGAGACCCTTTGAAGTAATCTATCCTGTAGTATTTCCTGCTGTGATTAAAGTAGATGGTAAATAAATAAATACTTTGGTCTCCCCCTCCTTGTGTCTCGCTTTCTCACTATTTTGGTGTTCCTTTATTTTCTCTCCCTCACTCCCTTCTTCTTTCTCTTCTCTCAGACGAAAGACAGAACAGCGTGTGTCTGTTCCCTGCTTCTGTAGGACACCATGACACACTTTAAAGGGTTTTAGAAAGCATAACTGGGTTGTGTGAGTGTGTTTGTGCATGTGTTTAGGCGTAACTGGGTTGTGTGAGTGTGTTTGTGCATGTGTTTAGGCGTAACTGGGTTGTGTGAGTGTGTTTGTGCATGTGTTTAGGCGTAACTGGGTTGCAGCTTCATTCTGTTGTGTGACATAGGAGATGAACACACACATCTCTTCATGTCATGCCATTTTCTATTCCATTAGGTTTTTCTATCAACAAAACACTAATGGTGTACCACTCCGCCCACCCTCCCCCCAAGTTTATAATTCAATCATTCCCGATTTTAAATTGACCACACTTTGGGAACTAGCTCTTGCGCCATACCTAGTCAAGGAAAGGCTTGTGGGAGAATATGGATCTTCATGTTGCTGGATTCATTTGTAATAGCTCTCTGTGGCTTTGAAAGTAACGTCCTGTCAAATCTGAACAGTGTGTTAAGCGTATTAATGTGGATTTTGGGAGCCCTGCAACAGCTGTAAAATCACAATGTCATGGCACAGTTGGCCTCCAGACTACTGTTGGGGGATCACTGTCCGGCGGTAGGAAACAACGTCAGGCTCTTGGGAATATATATTTTTTTTTAATTGGGGCGGAGGGGGGTGGGGGGTATCGGCAGATGTGACACAGATTGAAAGATTCAAGACCTCTGTGAGACGCCACATTAGAATGTGGGGATGCTTTGCTAAAAAGAAACAGTGACATTTTAAAATACCGGGTTAACTACAGACATTATGATTGAAACAATGGCACTATAAAATACCGGGTTAACTACAGACATTATGATTGAAACAATGGCACTATAAAATACCGGGTTAACTACAGACATTATGATTGAAACAATGGCACTATAAAATACCGGGTTAACTACAGACATTATGATTGAAACAATGGCATTATAAAATATCGGGTTAACTACAGACATTATGATTGAAACAATGGCATTATAAAATACTGAGTTAACTACAGACATCATGAAAGAAACAGTGGTATTATAAAATACCGGGTTAACTACAGACATTATGATTGAAACAATGGCACTATAAAATACCGGGTTAACTACAGACATTATGATTGAAACAATGGCATTTTAAAATATCGGGTTAACTACAGACATTATGAATGAAACAATGGCATTATAAAATACCGGGTTAACTACAGACATTATGAATAAAACAATGGCATTATAAAATACCGGGTTAACTACAGACATTATGAATGAAACAATGGCATTATAAAATACCGGGTTAACTACAGACATTATGAATGAAACAATGGCATTATAAAATATCGGGTTAACTACAGACATTATGAATGAAACAATGGCATTATAAAATACCGGGTTAACTACAGACATTATGATTGAAACAATGGCATTATAAAATACCGGGTTAACTACAGACATTATGATTGAAACAATAGCATTATAAAATACTGGGTTAACTAGTGACCAATGGATCCACTAACAGCCACCAATGGATGGTTAGAGAACCTGTTGTGTGGTTTTTGGTGGTAGGAGAGGTCTCGGTCAAGGGAGAATAATTGAAGGGAGAAAAAAACAAGGGGGGTTAATTAGTGCTGTGCTATTTTCATGGGGACAATACGCACAAAAACAAACAGGATGAAAAAAACAAAAAACATTTTGTACGATGCATTATAATTGCAAGGATTGAGGTTATCAAAAGGAAAAAAAGGAATGAAAAACAAGTGTATTAGGCAAAATGCCAAGTTTCATCCATCCATCCATCTTCTTCCGCTTATCCGGGGCCGGGTCGCAGAGGCAGCAGTCTAAGCAGAGATGCCCAGACTTCCCTCTCCCTAGACACTTCCTCCAGCTCTTCCGGGGGGTCACAGAGGCGTTCCCAGGCCAGCCGGGAGACATAGTCCCTCCAGCGTGTCCTAGGTCTTCCCCGGGGTCTCCTCCCGGTGGGACGGGACCGGAACACCTTCCCAGGAAGGCGTTCCGGAGGCATCCGAAACAGATGCCCAAGCCACCTCAGCTGACCCCTCTCGATGTGGAGGAGCAGCGGCTCTACTCTGAGCTCCTCCCGGGTGACCGAGCTTCTCACCCTATCTCTGAGGGATCGCCCAACCACCCTGCGGAGAAAGCTCATTTCGGCCGCCTGTATCCGGGATCTTGTCCTTTCGGTCATGACCCAAAGCTCATGACCATAGGTGAGAGTAGGAACGTAGATTGACTGGTAAAACAACAGACCGATACATCGACTGCATTACTGCAGAAGCTGCACCGATCCGTCTGTCAATCTCCCGTTCTAAAATGCCAAGTTCAGTTTGACAAATCTTTTGTCTAATATATTTGTTTTGAGTTATTGATACCCAGAAGCCCCTACTGACACAAGATGAACCGAAATCTGGAATCCTTCCTGGTACTACTAATCTCTTGTTGACTTCTCCCTCAGCATATGGGTTATGTAATGGCGCTGTCATTTGTGACGGACAGTGAAAGTGTTCCCAGTATTGGTCAACGTGGGCCTTGGCATACAAAGTTAAATGATATAAACATTTGATAATATCTACTAAAGTTCTCTACCCATTAGTGTGCGGTCATCTTTCAACAATGAATTACCTGTTTGTAATTACCCATGTGTCTAATTAAGTCTGCCATGATCCCACTATTTCACAAACGCGCTTTTCGTTTTCTTGCCCCAACTGGATGCACTTCAGTTGATGGATGAGCTTTGTTTTTACTGTGTAAGCATGAAGTTAGTAAACATCGTTAGTTTGGTCGAGATCTTGTCGTTTGTTTGACAGACCCATGTTCGACTTATCCCAAGGAACATCCCTTGTGTACACAAAAAGATGACCTAGTAATGTGTACGTTTATTTCTGCTTCACTATATTCTCCTCTCTTTTACTCCAGTGAGTGATAGTGAACAGGATGCCATTTCTTTTTCTGGACCCCTCTCTCAGTACCTGCCTAGTTTTACCAGTCTGTCCAGTCTCAGGACCAGCTGTTTAAGTTGCATTCATTTACCTGATGGGGGACTAGGGTCAGTCTGAACTACTTGCTGAGGTTTCCTTTTGGATCCAAAGGACTTATTTTCACCCGGCAAAGCTAGAAGAGTCCAGCTCTTCTCTACCTTTCTTTCCTAGGAGTTTTTCCTCGCCACTCGCTTTTTGGGGTTTCAGGTTGGATGTCTCTGTAAATAATTTGGTGACAACTGTTGATGTATGAAATACATTTGATTTCAGTGATCGATATCAGACAGTTGTCACAAGCCTCATTCCTGTGACAGAGCAGTATAGAGAGAGAGTGACAGAGCAGTATAGAGAGAGAGTGACAGAGCAGTATAGGGACAGAGAGTGACAGAGCAGTATAGGGACAGAGAGTGACAGAGCAGTATAGGGACAGAGTGACAGAGCAGTATAGAAAGAGAGTGACAGAGCAGTATAGGGACAGAGAGTGACAGAGCAGTATAGGGACAGAGAGTGACAGAGCAGTATAGGGACAGAGTGACAGAGCAGTATAGAGACAGAGTGACAGAGCAGTATAGGGACAGAGAGTGACAGAGCAGTATAGAGACAGAGTGAAAGAGCAGTATAGAGACAGAGTGACAGAGCAGTATAGAGACAGAGTGACAGAGCAGTATAGGGACAGAGAGTGACAGAGCAGTATAGGGACAGAGTGACAGAGCAGTATAGAGACAGAGAGTGACAGAGCAGTATAGAGACAGAGTGACAGAGCAGTATAGAGACAGAGTGACAGAGCAGTATAGAGACAGAGTGACAGAGCAGTATAGGGACAGAGTGACAGAGCAGTATAGAGACACAGTGACAGAGCAGTATAGAGACAGAGTGACAGAGCAGTATAGGGACACAGTGACAGAGCAGTATAGAGACAGAGTGACAGAGCAGTATAGAGACACAGTGACAGAGCAGTATAGAGACACAGTGACAGAGCAGTATAGAGACACAGTGACAGAGCAGTATAGAGACAGAGTGAAAGAGCAGTACTGGGACTTGGCTGATTGGCTTCGCTAGAGAGTAGACTGACAATTTGGATGAACATCTATATCTTCTGGCCCTCCACTACTGTCAAGTTAGACAACTGGCATAAAGCTGCCAAGCCAAAATCTGTCAGTTCTACATGAAGGGTAAAGTATCCTCACTGGTTGGAGTAAATCTGAAGAGCTTCTCATCACAAACTATTTATTATTTCCTTCCTTTCACCATCTGCAAGAATCTGGATTGCACAAATGGACAATTATTCTGACCAGAACAAAGCCACCCACAGGGTATCTCTCACTGTCACTCTCTCGCCCTCACCCTGAGTCACTCTCTCTCTCTCATCAAAAACAAAGAACATTCAGTCTATAAACCTTAGTTAGATTCTTCATGTGTGGGATGTCCTCATACTAAACTAGAGCTGATGTTTAAACGGCCTTGGCAAGAGCTGGTGGAGATGTCCAAGACAGCAATATAAACATACCATCTGGCAAGTGAACTTAAAAAAACTATATTTAGCAGTTTTGCTGTTTTTCGTTTTTACTATAACACAATCTGAGTTAGTCCCAATTATAATCTTGGATGGCTGCCATTTGCCGAATCTGTACTTTGTAATGTTCAGATGATAAGACAACAGCTTTCTCAAAACAAAACACTTAGTCTAAAGTAAATTACAGTTGAGTAGGAGACGTAGATTAACATAGAGTGAAGTAGAATAGGGAAGAATCAAACAAACCTGTAAACTACTACATCACCTTTTTTGTCCTCTGAATAAGTCAAACATGTTTATGTCATCCATTTGACAGACCTAAGATGTCCACCAAAGTGCCAGTGTTTACTAAGTCTTATAACACGGTAAAAATTCAACTCATTCATTCTCTGGCTGGAATATTGGTGTGCACCCACTGTTGGCAGTGGGGCATGTTTGCAAAATACTTTATGGGATAGCACACTGAATTGCATGCTCAGAAAATAACACACTTGTGACTTTTGTAGTCATATAGTAAGAATTAGCATGTAGAACACATGCAGCTCTGGAAAGAATTAAGAGACCGCTCTGCAACTTTTTCTTTCCTTTCCAAAAAAATCGAAAAGGAAGGTTTTGAGTGAGGAACAGAAGGGTTAAAATTAAGAGACCACTGCAAATTGAATGCTTCTGTTCCTCACTCCAAACTTTCCTTTTCCACTTTTTTGGAAAGGAAAAAAAAAGTGCATAGTGGTCTCTTAATATTTTCCAGAGCTGTATAATACAACCTGGCCTGCTCTTAAACAAAATGTCACCTGTCAGAGTACAACACAATGTACTGTAGCAGCTTCTAGGTTCTTGGAGGCAAAAATACAAACTACATTGATGTGGCCAAGAAATGTCATGTATAATCTTCACTCGGCACAGCTGGAAGAGGACTGGCTCAGTTCAGGATTTCTGTTGGTTTCTTCCCAGCTTTCAACCCAACCAGGGAGTTAGTCCTAGCCTCTGTGCATCCCTTCTGTCAGCGTTATTTCCTGGCCACTCCCTGTTTCTGTTTGCATACACAGGTGAGCTAGTTTGTGGCTAAAGCTATTTCATGCGGTTCTTCAGAGTGTGTTTATGTGTGTGTTTGCATGTGGCAATTAATCACAAGAACAAAGTTTCAGACCAATGCCAAAAAAGCTGAGGAAAATTTGTTTTGGCATGGGTCTGGAGTATAGACCTTTGTTGTGGAGCATTTCTGTTCCAGGAACATAGTTCAAAGCCTCTAAAAAGCCAATAATGTTCGCTTGGTCTAGCAAGGCCAAAGCTGGGTTCTCATCCATTGTATGTCAATTTGTATCACAAAATTATCCAACATTGTTTCACAGCTTAGTTAAAAAAAATAAATAATATGCTGTCAAATCGTAAGCTCTACCTCTCCCTGGCTCACACAAGACATCCCTGAAGCCATTCGCCCACATTAGAGTAGGCCTACAGCACCGCGCCATCAAGACACAGGAACACTGTGGGTCACCTGTGAGGTCACAACATGCACCTAAAGGCCGCAATCTGTGGGTCTACAGGCACACGGGGATGGCCGACCGCTCTGGAGCTGTTGGAGTTGGTCTGACGAGAACGTAAGGAAGGGAAGGGTTGTGCCCAGGGCCATTGCTAACATCCTGCCGACTAACATCCTGCCGGCTAACATCCTGCCGGCTAACATTCTGCGGGCTAACATCCTGCCGGCTAACATCCTGTGGGCTAACATTCTGCCGGCTAACATCCTGCCGGCTAACATCCTGTGGGCTAACATCCTGCCGGCTAACATCCCGTCTGCATATGTAAAGCAGCTCCGCCTCCTCCCTTCCATCCAGCACCAAGACTTATGTTGGTGCTGGATGCAACCATGTAGCCTTCAGTTCAACCATAAAACTATGAACAAAAACTGGACAGCCCAAGCCCAGAAGCAACGATGGGGAAAATCCCAGTGAATCTGGAATGCATGCGGTGAGTGAGGGGAGATGGTCCGTAAAATGATGAGCTGCTCTGTTGCAAAGGTCGAAGAACAGTGACTCAGGGGGACTCAGCACAGAAATATTGGGTGATTGTCTGGAATGAATCTCTTCTGTGTCGTCATCCAGAAGGCCACCGGACAACGAGACCTTGTTTTTGTGTTGTGCTGAATCGGCCTCGCATTCTCCCTGGTCTGGCGGAGATTGCTCCAAAAATCCTAATCATTCTCTCCCTACAGTATCTCGCCTGTAACACCGGACTCATCTGACAATAAGTAGCAGCAGCCTTTAGGTCATGGAAAACTTTATTGTGACTTCTTTCCACAACAACACCCCACTGCTTATACACTCCGTGGACAGATAGGATGATGCCTCACAGTTGATACCCCAAGTGGACAGATAGGATGATGCCTCACAGTTTATACCCCAAGTGGACAGATAGGATGATGCCTCACAGTTTATACCCCAAGTGGACAGATAGGATGATGCCTCACAGTTTATACCCCAAGTGGACAGATAGGCAGACGCCCCAGTTTAAACTCTGGGTTTAAACAGATGCTAATTTAAAAAAATCAAGCAGCACAAAAACACGTTTCGTCACCGCATGTTTCAAGGTGAAGCCCATTTTAGGACAACAAAATGACATTGCAACATTATACAACTCTGAATCGCCCGTGCTTGTAGAGGCTCTGAGCCATAACAACTCCAAGGGCCAATAACTTATCTTTGGGTCCTATATCTTTTGTTGCTCTTGCAGGAGTCAGATTAATGAACATACACCCCAAGGAAAAGATACAGAGCACACAAGGACAGGTGAAGCATAGGACCATGCAGTACATTCTGTAAAGATTAGAACTGGAACTATACACACTGAAAAATGTCAATGCCTTTGCACATTCAAAGTCAACACACACCAAGATGCCAAGACCTTAATTTCAGTTAGTTGCCGTTGCAGAGAAGTAATGCTGCAGCAACAGGAAACATTATTAGATTTCATGGATATTTTGTAATGGCTGACACATTGTTCCAACTTGATAAATTCAGGTGCTTTTTAAGTAGACATTACAAACCACAAATATGATGAACGTTTTACAATTACCCTGCAACAGGGTTATCTAGTTGAGATCCTACATCTGTATGTAGGATACTGTCATACTCTTTGTGGGTCAGGATGTTATTCTCTTTTCCTATACCTCAAATGAGGTGACTAGCAGCACTGACTGAATGACGATTTTGCTTTGTCACTAGCTGCAATAACTTGTGTCACGTCTTAAGGTGAGCTTTTGTGTGCTGATTAAATCTGCTAGGATCACGAGATCTAGGAGGATATAAAAAAAAAAAAAATTGACATTTGAGGCAACATTTTGTGAGTAACAATTTCTATTGTGGATTCTTAAAAGCTGGAATAATGTGACCTAGCAAAAATTTATTTGTTTCTTCAGAGTAAAAGAACAGGAAGACAAGTGACATGTACAGACATTTTATGTTTTCTGGGAAAGAGCAGCCAAAGGTCTGACAGTCCCACTGATAATTGTAAATATGAGATATATGAAACCTGGCAAAGCAGAAATACAAAGATAAAAAAAGGAAATAATACATTTCGATAATGTGTTCATTTCAATTAATCTTGATCAAGGCTAGTGTATTTACGGTAACACTTCCGATAAGGGTGCATGAACCACCATTAACGAACACAGTAGTTAACGTGAACGAATGCTGAGCAAAGACATGAACAGTCAATAATGAGAACCTTTATTAATGGTTTACAAATGCATGAACTAACAGTGTTGACACAGGACATAAACCGATGTCAGGTTCGCTCAGACTCTTGTGTGGTCTCTCACACGTAGATCTGAGTGTCATTACACTGTTGGATTGCATGTTTCTCAATTGAGAAGATCATTATATGGCCCCTGTCACTTGGTACTGGTGCTCCCCAAGGGCCAGTTCTAGGCCCTCTCCTCTTCCCACTACACACCAAGCCATTGGCTCTGTCACATCCTCACATGGTCTGTCGGATCACTGCTTTGCACATGACACTCAACTACCTTTCTCCTCCCCCCTTTTCCCCCAGGTGGAGAAATATTTCTGCAGGACTGGCTGACATCTCAGCTTGTATGTTTGCCCACCACATCATGCTCACCCTCAACCAAACTGAGCTGCTCTTTGTCCGGTTGGGAAACCTTTCCACCCTGTTAATCACAGTTGACGACTCTGCGGTGTCCCCCTCCCAAAATGCCAATGAACTTTGCACAAACCTGGAGAACACTGTATCCTTAATTGCAAACACAAAGGCGATGACTTGGTTCCACAGCACGTTCCATAGCAGAGTTTACAACATTCAAAGAGTACTACTACATCGCATGGGAAGGTGCATGTGTTATTATTATTATACTAATTCAGGCATTTGTTGTTTTAGATTACAAAATATTAATCTAAACTAGCTCAACTCACTGTTATTTCTACTTCCTGATTCTCCCATCAGTCCCCTGCAACCCATCCAGAACACTGCAGCCTGACAAGTGTTTAAAATGACAATGTTTTTCCATGCCCCCCAGCCCCCCTCAACAGACTCCACTTGCTTCCAGTTGAAGCCAGCATCCATTACAAAGAGCCCCGGTCAGAATTGGAACATGGTTTTATTTAGGTCACAGGCAACTTCACCAGAGCCAACAACAGGCAGTGTGCCAAGTAACAACAGAGGAATGGTTTCTGAATGTCATTAACTGCTTGAAAGGAGATATTACAAATGTGCTCCCATCATGAGGAAGGATGCAATATTTCTATTTGACAACGAAAGCAGGTGCGCCTACTCGAGACCAATAGATACTCTGCGTTTTAGTATTGCACTTTTGTACATACCCTAAAAAGTTTCTGGTAAATAAATGTTGTAAAACTCTATCATGTTATTATTTCAGACACAATAAGGAAATGTTTTTATACTATGCAGCCCAAAACATTTTTTTACAGCCTGAGTATGACTGATGTCTAGACATGTTGGATGTCACGATCTCACAAAACAGGTGAACCAGTTCTACAGTGGCGTAACGTGGTATTCTGTTAGCAAAGCCTGGTCGTCAGGCCAGCATGGTGTTCTGTCAGGCAAGCCAGGTTTTCAGGCCAACATTACGTTCGGTTAGCCTAAAGGCCTCTTTTCCCGTCATAGTAGATTCGTTTCGACCAGTCTCCTGTGAGCACTTGCCAAAATATAATGCATCATAATTGGAACAAGGTGCCATCTGAGAAGTAGTCCGCGTCTGTCTCCTTTGTCTCTCTCTCTCTCTCTCCGGCTGAGCGGCCTTAGCAACTAACATTCTCCACCACTCCAAGACTTCTCCCTCAGCTCACAGATTTGGGACGGAATGTCCGAAACGTGTCCCGGAAAAGGCAGCTGCCCTCGAGACAGCCCCAAATCTCCATGATCCATAACAGAGTCTCTGCATCCACTCAGCTCCGCTTGGAAGCAGTTCCCCCGTTATGTCCCAGTCTAGTGCAGCAACCCCCTGCCTCAGCTCAGACCAGTGAGCGCTGTGTTCGGCATTAGTTCTCTGCTCCATGTCCAAACCACAAAGGCAGAGGCAACAGAGGGAGCCTTGAAGAGTGCGACTCTCAAAGACACCCTGGGGTGCATATTGCAGTGGTTTCAGAGGTTAGTGGCTAAACAAACTGATGTGAATCTGGCAGGAAAACCTATTGATACATCTGATTCCTGACCTTACACGTCCCGGCTATGTCCTGCACTGGAAACTCAATGTGTCTCGCAGTACATAGTGTCCTTTTATGTTTGTCTTTCCTTGTGATCATTTTTATTATTAGTTTATTTTACATTATTTGTGGGATTCAATTCAGTTCAGCTTTATTAGCATGACAGTTATTACAACCGTGTTGCCTACGATTCTTTGTGTTTCATCTTGCAATAAAAGTTTGTGACCAGGTCGTCTTTCTAAAATTTGCAATTGACTTGGTTACATAATGGTTAAATAGGAACAGAAAACCAGATAGTCCAAAAGTTTAGGGTCGGGTTTTACTGCCAGGATGGTAATGGGACCAAATCTTCCACCCATTTCATCCTCTCAGATAATACATTAACAGCATCTCCATTGTATCAAAATTGCATTGGGTAATTTCAATACATTTTATACTCACTACCTTTCCTTTAAAACAATGCACATGAACACTGCAAACCAAACAAAAAAGGGTCTCAGAAATGTTACCCAGGAGGTAGGCATCTATTTCCTCTGTATACAAAGGCCTACCCTGGGGAATGTTTGCCAGGAAGGCTGGTGCTGGACGAAGCACTACAGGTCCAGCGTGTCAGGAACCCTAGCGCTAAGAGCACTGGAACCATAAGGCACTTATGCTAATTGCCACGGGGTCGCCACCAATAATGTCTGATCCCCTGGCACTGATCCAATCACTCACCTGATTGTTACCACGGACGCATAAACAAGCAGAGAACAGAACAGATCTACCAGGTGGGAAACAGTTCAATAAAGCAATAAGCGGTCATTACCAATGTTTGACTTGGCCAAGCGGAGGAAATAACTGTACAGGTCAAGCATACGCTAAGTTGCTTTAGATTAAGGTCGGCTGCTTAGTCTTTTGTTGTCTGGACAGTGGGGCCAAATACATTCTACAGTAACATTTGACTGACTTATACAATGAATGCAATGTCTGTTTCCCAAATGGCACACAATTTGCCATAGTTAGAATATATTTTCACCAGAACCACCACACGTCTGACCACCACCACCAGAACCACCACACGTCTGACCACCACCAGTTCCACCATACGTCTGACCACCACCAGTTCCACCATACGTCTGACCACCACCAGATCCACCACACGTCTGACCACCACCAGAACCACCACACGTCTGACCACCACCACCAGAACCACCACACGTCTGACCACCACCAGTTCCACCATACGTCTGACCACCACCAGTTCCACCATACGTCTGACCACCACCAGAACCACCACACGTCTGACCACCACCAGAGCCACCACATGTCTGACCACCACTAGAACCACCACACGTCTGACCACCACCAGAACCACCACACGTCTGACCACCACTAGAACCACCACACGTCTGACCATCACTAGAACCACCACACGTCTGACCAACACCAGAACAACCACATGTCTGACCACCACCAGAACCACCCTTCTGACCACGACCACCACGTCTCACCACGATCAACACAACCACCAAACGTCCGACCACCACCAGAACCATACTTCTGACCACGACCACCACGTCTGACCACGACCACCACAACCACCAAACGTCCGACCACCATCAGAACCATACTTCTGACCACGACCACCACGTCTGACCACGACCACCACAACCACCAAACGTCCGACCACCACCAGAACCACACATCTGATCACCACCAGAACCACACGTCTGACCACGACCCCCACACATCTGATCACCACCAGAACCACACGTCTGACCACGACCCCCACACGTCTGACCACCACCTGAACCTCACATCTGACCACAACCACCACACGTCTGACCACCACCAGAACCACCACAAGTCTGACCACCAGAACCACACGTCTGACCACCACCACAACCACCACACGTCTGACCACCACCACCAGAACCACACATTTGACCACCACTAGAACCACCACACTTCTGACCACCATCAGAACCTCACGTCTGACCACGACCCCCACGTCTGACCACCACCAGAACCTCACATCTGACCACAACCACCACATGTCTGACCACCACCAGAACCACATGTCTGACCCCCACCACCACACGTCTGACCACCACCAGAACCACCACACATCTGACCACCACCACAACCACCACATGTCTGACCACCACCACCAGAATCACCTGTCTGACCACAACAACCACACGTCTGACCACCACCATCAGAACCACACCTCTGACCACCACTAGAACCACCACACGTCTGACCAACACCAGAACCACCACACGTCTGACCAACACCAGAACAACCACATGTCTGACCACCACCAGAACCACACTTCTGACCACGACCACCACATCTGACCACGACCATGGGGTTAAGCCCAAACTGTCCCTACATCCTTGAAACGGTCTGATCCTTAGATGGTCTGATAGTCATGTGATATGTGGCCTAGTCTTAGAGTTTCATTACCTTTGCCACTGTATAAAAAGCTGCTAAATCTTTTTTGTTGTTGACTAAAAGTTAAATGGTGGGTACAAACACTTACGGGACATGAAAATCTGGAAACTGCCAGAACAGAGAACAGGGGTTAAATACAGTGAACTAATGGGAAACCAGGAACATCTGGTGGGGAGTGGAGACATGACTACAGGTGAAACACATTGGGGGCGTGACACTCCTGGGTTTCCATAATTTATGTTTTTAAAACAATGAAGACATCTGCCAAAAGTCAGGGTTGTTACTAGCAGATAAAGAGACATGTCACTAATTGCCTGTCTGTATCAACAGGGCAATCACACAGCACTGGGACTATGTCTTGACTAACAAAATCCAATGTTCCTAGTCCATTTTCTATTAATAACTGAGAGGTCAAAGTGCAGAAGGAGAATTACCAGTCCTCTTCCCGCAGTGAGCTGTTGTTCTGGTGTCAACATTGCCTCCCCACTTCATGGCTGGCTTACCGGAATTTAACAAGAAACAGTGAGAAAAAACATCAGGTGGTTGACATGTTTGCAGAGATTTGATGAACTCCTTTAGAAGCTTTTGGAAGCAGTAATCTATACAATGACAAGCCAGCAGAGGCAAAGTGGTGGAACTGATTTGCTTTAATCGTCTTTATTTGTAATACATTCTTTTGAATGTTCAGGCCTAACAGGCTTAACTGTTCAACAGGTTATGTTCTCTCATAGGGAGTTTGAGTGGGCAAAATGTTCCAGAGACATGGTTTATAATCTTGTTGGAATCTTACCTAAAGCTATAGTTCAACTCACAGTGACCTCAAGACCCCATTTGAGTGAAAACTGCAACAGCAAAGGGTATCCTGGTCTCCATTATCCAAGAGGGTGGAGAGGATCTCTTTACTTAGTGGCTCTGACACTATTGTTTACAAGACTGGATTCAAACATGACTTCTTCCCATACTGAATGAGTCCCAAAAAATATTAGCTAGTCCAGGGTAGTTTAGGTTGAGTGTGATAGCACTTAAAGTATCTGAAGCAAGTACTAAAAGAATATGAGGCCATGGAAATGTGCATTACATGGACCGTCAGGAAAGATTAAACATAGAATATCTCCAGCACTCAAAACAATTTTGTACAAACAAATATTTGAAATCTTAAAACATTAACTGCAGATGTCTTATTTTCATTCATGCATGTATTTATGCAAGCAGAACAGTAAAAGTCTTACATTTGGCCCCATTAACGAAACTATTTTAGTTTTTTTTATTAACTATTAAGGGCCTCATTCCATTTTTTTTCAGACCTAGTACTTTCTCTGCTTGTCAGATGAAAGCCAAAAGGGGAATTTCAACTTCCCTTCCAATGGTAACATTTGTTGGATCAAAGTCTGTTTTTGGCCCCAGGTGCAATGAAAGCAACTCCAGGAATATGCTGAAACTGTATCAACATTTATTTACACGCCCTGTCATGCCAAAACTTCTCCCCTGCCTAAAAAAAATCCCCCTGTGCATCATAAACGGATTTGAGTACTTCTAGCGTTTGCTGCTATATCAAAGGGACAATTAGCAAATACTTAGATCTTTCTGAGATTTACGTTCTAGACACGTGTATCCCACAATCCCCAGCCTTGCTGAAGTGTTTCGGTGTCCTTCCATTTGCCTTTATTGCTCCAGATTATATTGGCTATAGCCCAGCAGAATAACTGAGTAAAAAGCATTTGCTTTCCCTGGGGCCTTTTTAGCTTCCCACTGACGAGGCCTGATTTGGGGCAGGTGTGCCTCATCAGGGGGTAGCAACTGAGCTGCATTTAGGGCTATGAGCTGGGTTCAGGGACCACATTTGGCAGCCCCTGGTGGTTCTCCTTGGAGACTGGGCTGACCCTGATACCTGGTGTATGCAGGTTTATGTTTTTCCATTTAAATTGTGGCCCAGTTCAGACCTTAACAACCAGGTGAAGGTAGATCCTAACAAACTAGTGACCTTAATAGTCAATCAAGTAGAAGGTAAAAGCAAAAAAAAACTCTGCCCTTCTTGGAACTAGTTTGACACCTGTGTGCATAAGACAGGATTGCCTAAGATGCCTGAAAACAAGCACAATTTATTTTTACATGCAACAGTTTGTAAATAAACCCAATAAATCTCTCCATAATTACAACTTAAATATTAGATTAGATTTAGATTAAATTTAACTTTATTGTCATTGAACAGTACAGTACAGTACAACAAAAAGCAGTTTGCATCTAACCAGAATTGCAAATAGAGGAGGGCAGATAAATTTAAAAGTACAAGAATTGAATGAATAAGTGTGCAATTGATGCAAAGGCATTACATATGGCAATTCTAAATGTGCAGTGGAAAATTCACAAATTCACAGAAAATGTACAGGTATTAAGTATAATGTACAATGTACAAGTGAGATAAATAGTTGTGGCAGTTCTCAATGGCATTCTGAAATTGCAATTGAGGCAATTTGAAGGAGTAGCGCAGCATGTGCAACTGAAATGCACGGATAGCAACAATGAGTTTCCCAAGGTAGACGTGTTTGTAACAATTGAAAATGCAATTACAGTGGCAGTTCTAAATGTGCAATGTGCAGTGGGAGCGAGGTAGAGGTGCTAGTTTAAAGTACAAGTCGGCATGTGCAAATAAAATACAGGAAAAGCAGCAATGAACTGAAAAATCTTATCAGACTTGTCCAGTAGTGCAGAAGGTGGGCATAGTTAGTGATGGGAAGTCACAAATTTCAGCAGGGTTACAGCAGTTGGAAAAAAAAACTGCTGGTACCACCTGCCTGATGGTAGGAGGGCAAACAGATTGTGGCATGGGTGTGAAGGGTCCCTGGTGATGCCACGTGTCATACGCAGACAAAGCTTGTGCTGGAGGTCTTCAGTGGCTGGGAGCTGTGCACCCGTGATGTGCTGGGCGGTTTTCTCCACCCAATGCAGGGGGTTCCGGTCAGTTACGGAACAACTGCCAAACCACACTGTGGCGGAGTTGGTCATAATGCTCTCGATTGTGCAGCAGTAGAAGTTCACAAGGATCTTGGAAGAGAGGCGAGCCTTCTTCAGCCTGGAATTTGAAGCAGGACACGTGCCCCACCTCAGTGCCATTGATGAGAACTGGGGTGTGACTGCAGCCTTTAGACTTCCTGTAATCCACAATGAGCTCCTTGGTTTTCTTTGCGTTGAGAGCCAGTTTGTTACCATGCTGCCAGGCACTTGACCTCCTCCCTGTAGGCTGACTCGTCATTGTCATTGATCAGGCCTACCACTGTGGTGTCGTCTGCAAACTTGATGATGATTTTGGAGCTGTGTACAGGAACACAGTCGTGGGTGAAGAGGCACGAGCCTTGTGGAACACCAGTGTTCAGGATCAGGGTGGAGGAGGTGAAGTTGTCTAACCTGACAGACTGGGGACCAAAGTCCATTTACAGAGAGATGGGCTGATCCCCAGGTCATGGAGTTTGTTGACCAGCCTAGGGGGATGACTCTGTTGAATGCTGAGCTAAAGTCTATGAATAGTATTCTCACATAGGTGTTGGTGGGGGGGTGTTCTGGGGGAGTTCAGCTTTGATGGCTGGCTCTTTGTTGTCCCTGTTGAAGCAAGCGTAGAACCTGTAGATAACCTTTAGAACCTATATAACTGTGTGTGTTCCACGTCTATAAGTAAACATGGGGATCCTAAGTCCCCACAACGATAGAATAACCTGAAAAGAAAATCCCCAAGATGTTCCGGGTTAAGTTTGTGTGACAACTGCGACCTCTGCTGGTTCACCTCGCCCTGCAGCGGGCGGGCCCCAGCGGTCGACGTCACCTGCTTTCTGACGCCACCGTCTTCATCATACATTTCACCTGTGTCTCGTTTGTGCACCTGTTCCTCATCATCGCTGTTTCCCCCGGTATATATGTTCCCTCTGCTCCCCCTGTCTTTGTGTGTAATTGTCTCTACTAAATGGAAGAGCTGTTCAACGCTTTGTTATACCTGTACTGATTTCTCTCGCTGAGAAACATTAAACCTTCATTCCATCACGCCTTCTCCGGTTCCTCCTTGCTCCTCTCAACCCCCGAAGCCGTGACAGAATTACACACCAAATATACAACAGCAAGGATATGGAGCCCACGGGAGCCACAGGCGAGGTCGGTGTTGCGGAGGCGGTCCAGGTACATTCAACGATGCTGGCCAGCCTAGGCGCTGCAATGGACAATGTCTTAAAAGCGGTGCAGCGCCTAGAGCTGAGCCAGCAGACCCCCGCAGCACCGGCCGTTTCTCCGCCTGCCCCTGCCGTGCCGCCGAGCATGGGGGCACTGCATCTCCCCTTACCCAGGGATTTCGACGGGGCGGCGGACCGCTGCCAGGGATTCCTTCTACAGCTGGACATCGCGCTCCAGGCGATGCACCCTGCGCCGACCGAGGCACAGAAGATCACCTCGCTCGTCTCCTGCCTGTCCGGAAAAGCCCTGGAGTGGGCCACCGCCGTCTGGAACACCGAGCAGCCCACCCAGGGCAGCTACGCCGAGTTCACCCGCCGCTTCCGAGCCGTGTTCGACCATCCACACGAAGGAAGAGAGGCGGGTGAACGGCTGTTCCACCTACGGCAGGGGACGAGGTCGGCGCAGGAGTTCGCACTGGAGTTCCGGACCCTGGCAGCGGGATCAGGGTGGAACGAACGGGCTCAAATCGACCATTACCGTTGCAGCCTTCGCGAGGACGTCCGGAGGGAGCTGGCTTGTCGAGACGTGTCCCTCTCCTTCGATCAGCTGGTTGACATGTCCATCCGTCTCGACAACCTGCTGGCTGCCCGAGGACGTCCCGGAAGAGGCCCGTCCGTTCCACCCTGCCAACCTGACACCGCCGTCCCCATGGAATTGGGGACGGCTGCACTGCCGGGCAGACGTCGGGGAGGGCAGGTGCGGAGTGCCTCCAAGGGGCGACGAGGCCGTACTACTGCACCACACCGCACCTCCCTCCCTGAGTCGAGAGGCGACAGGCATGGCACTTCCGCGTCACCCCAGGTAGCACATGCACATTCGCCACTAACCTCTTCCCTCTCTATGTGCACTGTTCCTGTTAGGTTCCCCGGCTTTCCGCTGATTTCCCGGTGTAAGGCGCTGGTAGACTCAGGCGCAGCTGGGAATTTCATGGATAGGTCTTTTGCCCTGCGGTCACGCATACCCCTCCAGGTCCTCGCCACCCCCCTGCCCGTGAGAGCTTTAGACAGCCGGCCACTAGGGTCAGGTCTGGTCACGAGTTGCACTGTTCCCCTCCTCCTGATTACCGACAGCCGACACAGCGAAACCATTTCATTTCACATCATCGACTCACCCACGTTCCCAGTCGTTTTAGGTTTCCCCTGGTTGTCCCTACACGACCCCTTCATCTCCTGGTCTAGTCGACGTCTGTCGGGGTGGTCGCGGAAGTGCCAGGGTAGGTGTTTGGGTGTTTCCGTTGGCTCGACCTCGGTGGAAAGTCCAGACAGTGCGCCCGCCGTGCCCATTCCCCCCGAATACAGGGACTTGGCTACGGTTTTCTCCAAAGCCAAGGCTGCTGTGTTGCCACCACACCGGCTGGGGGATTGTGCGATAGACCTCGTTGATGGAGCCGCACTCCCGAAGGGTCACGTGTATCCACTGTCCCGCACCGAAACGGAGACTATGAACGCCTACGTTACGGAAGCGTTGGAACAGGGCTACATCAGGCCCTCCAAGTCACAGGTCTCCTCGAGTTTCTTTTTTGTGAAAAAGAAGGACGGTGGTTTGCGCCCGTGCATCGATTACCGGGCGCTGAACAAGATCACCATTCCGTTCCGCTACCCTCTCCCTTTGATCTCTGCGGAGGTGGAGAGGATGCACGGGGCCCGCTTTTTCACTAAATTAGACCTCAGGAGTGCCTATAACCTGGTGCGTATCCGGGAAGGAGACGAGTGGAAAACCGCTTTTAGTACCACGTCTGGCCATTACGAGTATTTAGTGATGCCGTACGGGTTGATGAATGCTCCTTCAGTCTTCCAGTCATTCGTCAACGACGTATTCCGGGACTTGTTGTGCGAAGGAGTGGTAGTGTATATTGATGACATCTTGATATTCACTGCCACCCGCGCCAAACATGTCTCGTTAGTGCGCAGAGTGCTGGCTCGACTGCTGGAGCATGACCTGTACGTGAAAGCCGAGAAGTGTCTGTTTTTCCAGTCGTCTGTGTCCTTCCTGGGATATCGCTTTTCCAGCACAGGTGTGGCTATGGAGGAGCCTCACATTGACGCCGTGCGTAATTGGCCGACCCCAACCACGGTTAAGGACGTGCAACGTTTCTTGGGCTTCTCTAATTACTATAGGAGGTTTATCCGGGGCTTTAGCCAGGTCGCGGCTCCGATCACCTCCCTTCTGAAGGGGGGGGCGACCCGGTTGCGGTGGACCGTGGACGCGGAGCGGGCGTTTGTGGAACTGAAACACCGTTTCACCACCGCTCCGGTCCTGGCCCATCCCGACCCGTCGCTCCAGTTCATCGTGGAGGTGGACGCGTCCGATTGTGGGCTCGGTGCCATCCTCTCCCAACGGACGGGGTGTCGTAACACGCTCCGTCCCTGTGCCTTCTTCTCCCAGAAGCTCAGTGCGGCGGAGCGGAACTACGACATTGGTGATCGTGAGCTGCTGGCCGTGGTTCGAGCTCTGTCGGCGTGGAGGCACTGGTTAGAGGGGGCTAAACACCCTTTCCTCGTCTGGACTGACCACCGGAACCTGGAGTACATGCGGGCAGCGAGGAGGCTGACCCCTCGCCAGGCAAGGTGGGCTATGTTCTTCACCCGGTTTGTGTTTACTCTCACCTACAGGCCGGGGAGTAAGAACGTCGGGGCTGACGCGCTGTCCCGCCAGCATGACACGGGGGAGAGGCCAGTGGATGATGCTCCCGTGCTCCCGGAGTCATGCATCGTGGCACCGGTGGTATGGGAACTGGACGCGGACATCGCCGGAGCGCAGCGCGACGAGCCCTCTCCGCCCACATGCCCTGAGGGCCGTACGTATGTGCCGGCGTCTGTCCGCGACCGCCTCATCTACTGGGCGCATACATCTCCCTCCTCCGGTCATCCTGGCATCGGGCCAACAGTGCGCGCCCTGGCCGGTAAGTACTGGTGGCCCACTTTAGCCAAGGACGTGAGGGTATACGTCTCTTCCTGCTCGGTGTGTGCCCAGAGTAAGGCACCCCGGCACCTACCTGTGGGCAAGTTGCACCCCTTGCCCATTCCACAACGGCCATGGTCCCACATTTCTGTTGATTTCTTGACGGATCTCCCCCCTTCCCAGGGCCATACCACCATCCTGGTCGTTGTGGATCGGTTCTCGAAGTCCTGCCGCCTCTTGCCTCTGCCCGGCCTTCCTACTGCCCTACAGACCGCGGAGGCCCTGTTCACACACGTCTTCCGGCACTATGGGGTGCCCGAGGACATCGTGTCTGACCGGGGTCCCCAATTCACGTCTAGGGTGTGGAAGGCATTTATGCAGCACCTGGGGATCTCGGTCAGCCTGACCTCGGGCTACCATCCCCAGTCCAACGGGCAGGTGGAACGGGTCAATCAAGAAGTGGGTAGGTTCCTCCGGTCCTACTGCCAGGACCGGCCGGGGGAGTGGGCAGAGTTTCTGCCGTGGGCAGAATACGCACTGAATTCTCTGCACCACTCCTCCACGGGCGTGACGCCGTTCCAGTGCGTCCTGGGCTACCAGCCGGTCCTGGCGCCGTGGACGCCGAGCCAGACCGGTACCCCTGCGGTGGACGACTGGTTCCGGCGGGCAGCGGGCACATGGGAGGCAGTACAATCCCGCCTCCGGCTCGCTGTCCGCCGTCAAAAGACCTATGCAGACCGCCACCGCGGGGAGGCCCCGGTGTATCGGCCGGGCGACCGGGTCTGGCTCTCGTCCAGGGACCTGCCCCTCCGCCTGCCCTGCCGGAAGCTGGCCCCGCGGTTTGTGGGGCCTTTTAAAGTCCTGAGGAGAGTCAACGAGGTAACATATCGGTTACGCCTTCCCCCCGACTACCGTATTAACCCCTCGTTTCATGTGTCTCTCCTCAGGCCGGTGGTGGATGGTCCCCTCCAGGGGTGTGAGGTGCGGGAGGTGCCCCCTCCCCCTCTGGACATCGAGGGGGCCCCGGCGTACTCTGTCCGCTCCATCATCGACTCGAGGCGCCGGGCGGGGGGCCTCCAGTACCTCGTGGAGTGGGAGGGGTACGGCCCGGAGGAGCGGAGCTGGGTTCCGGTGAAGGACGTCCTGGCTCCCGTCCTTGTCCGCGACTTCCATCAGCGTCGGCCGGACCGCCCTGCTCCGCGCCCCCCGGGTCGGCCCCGAGGCCGGTGTCGTCGCGCGGCTGGGGCCGCGCGTCAGGGGGGGGGTACTGTGACAACTGCGACCTCTGCTGGTTCACCTCGCCCTGCAGCGGGCGGGCCCCAGCGGTCGACGTCACCTGCTTTCTGACGCCACCGTCTTCATCATACATTTCACCTGTGTCTCGTTTGTGCACCTGTTCCTCATCATCGCTGTTTCCCCCGGTATATATGTTCCCTCTGCTCCCCCTGTCTTTGTGTGTAATTGTCTCTACTAAATGGAAGAGCTGTTCAACGCTTTGTTATACCTGTACTGATTTCTCTCGCTGAGAAACATTAAACCTTCATTCCATCACGCCTTCTCCGGTTCCTCCTTGCTCCTCTCAACCCCCGAAGCCGTGACAGTTTGGGGAATAAAGTATGCATAATGTTGGAATTGTGTTAGTGTGTAGGTTTAGTGTAATAAAGTATGCTTGGGCATAATGTTAGAATTGTGTTAGTGTGTAGGTTTGGTATATTCGGAGGCCACAGTTAATTTTAGGATCAGCCCAAAAACCTTCCAGTGAATCCCAACAGTATTTTTAAAGTAGCCCAGTTTTGTGGGATAATGTGGACATGGCAACACTGGCTACAGATTCTATAAAAACCTACAACTACTAAACTACTACCATACTGGTCTTGGGTAATGTATAAAAACCTACAACTACTACCAGACTGGTCTTGGGTAATGTATAAAAACCTACGACTACTACTACACTGGTCTTGGGTAATGTATAAAAACCTAAGACTACTACCAAACTGGTCTTGGGTAATCAATGAAAACCTACAACTACTACTAGACTGGTCTTGTGTAATCAATGAAAACCTACAACTACTACTAGACTGGTCTTGGGTAATCTATGAAAACCAACAACTACTACCAGGCTGGTCTTGTGTGATGTGTAAAAACATACAACAACTACCAGAATGGTTTGAGTAATGTATAAAAACCTACAATTACAACCAGACTGGTCTTGGGTAATGTGTAAAAACCTACTACGAGACTGGTCTTGTGTAATGTGTAAAAACCTACTATGAGACTGGTTTTGGATAATTTATGAAAACATACAACTACTATGAGACTGGTCTTGGGTAATCTATGAAAACATACAACTACTACCAGACTGGTCCTGGGCAATCTATGAAAACCTACAACTACTACCAGACTGGTCTTGGGTAATGTGTAAAAAACTACTACAAGACTGGTCTTGGGTAATGTATGAAAAATAATCCTAATACCAGACTGGTCCTGGGTAATCTATGAAAACCTACTACCAGACTGGTTCTGGGTAATGTATGAAAACATGCAACTGTTACTAGACTTGTCTTGGGTAATGTATGAAAACCTACAACTTCCACCAGACTGGTCTTGGTTACATTTTAAATATTTCTTAACGCCCCTGCCCATGGCTAGCCTGCATCCCAAATGCCACTAAACACCAGTAAATAGGGAAAAGGTTGGGCTGGGATTCATTCAAATCACCTCAATTCTTTGTAGTTCAGTCTTAAGGTGAACAGCTTTACCAGATTATATATGTTTAGCTAGCATTCTGAGGAATGTGTTCACTGTCTGGTTTTGAGTTGACTAAATCTTAGACTTAAAATGTCAGTAGCATCCCAGCTTCAGAGGACTGAAAATAATTTGGTTGGAAACCAGCACTTGATATTTTTAGTATCTGTAGTTCCTGGAAATAGTCAGAGGAACACAGATTACTCAGATTACAGATTAAATGCTATCATATAAAACCTCCAAGGATAATATCCGTGACAACAGACCTAAGTAATATGTTTTCGGTACAGATCCATCTGTCTGAGGGGGTCTCATGTCTCTAATGTATTTCACCATAATAGTGCACATTTTTAAATGCCATTTGTCACCTCAATGCTATTGGTAAGAGCTTTGGAGCAAATTCACATCTGTAACAGTGAACGGCGCCCAGACCATTCATATCATCTCCTTCAGCCTTAGTTTTCTGACTTGGGCTTGTGTCCCAAATGGCACTACATGCCCTACCGGCTCTGGTCAGATATAGTGCACACTAAGAGGAATAGGATGACATTTGGAATGCAGTCCACTGGCTTGACAGCAAGTTGCAGCATGTTGCATAAAGTCAAGTTAAAACTCACCAAAGTGTTTTCTTTTCCCTGTTTTAAATTTGTGATTTTTGCTGCCAAGCTAACATGTGGAATGGTTTAAAAAATGGTCATGTCGTGGATATTTTTGCAATTAGATTTGGAGTTTTTCGAATCTATAAAAAATGAGGCTGAAAATGGTCTTTGATGCAATGGTTCATAGAAACACATTGTAAAACGCATAACATGTCTGACAAGATGCATCCAATTATTGATTACTTTTTTCTGGCGTGACTGTTCTTCTGCATGCATGATTAGCACATGTGTATTTATTTTTTATTTTACAGGGATGATAATTATCTTACATTTAGATCCTAAAGCGTGTGCTTCTTGTTTCGCGTTCCAGCTGTACTTAGTTTGTAGCTCCAACAGTTAGGTCCCTGCATTCTATTTTTGTGAAAACACAACCTAAATAACCCATTGGTGACATTAAACAGATTTATTTGTAGCACTGGCTTTGAAAGTCAAAGTTGGAAAAAAAAGGGTTTCCTATATTCAGTGCTTTCAGAACATGTAACCTAATCATTTGTTACCCAAAGGTTAGGTAAATCTTCTTTTTTTTATGTTTACTTTGATAAGTAAAACACAACTTTCAGCATTCAGTAACACTTTATTTTCAGAGTCTCAGAAGTGTTTCTGTAGATGCTCTGCAGTTTATCTACAAACCATCATTAACATTTTAAGTAACTGTCTACTAACCCTAACCTACACCTTTATCCTATACCTAACCCTCAACAGATATTAATACTATCAACATACGGTCAACCAAATGTCTATAGAACATCAACCCTCAAAATCAAGTGTAACCTTCCATTCAAGCTCTATGCAATGCAATTCATAAGTCCCCAGGAAGTGGAGTTAAAAAGCCAGTGGTCACACAGCTATTTACAACACGAGTTGATGACGTCACGTTGCCCCGAGGGCAAGACAATCGACCACTTTGGGTGGCAGTGATCCAAACAGACATCATGTCCTGGACCTAAGCAGGAGTGATGTTCTTGTCCTTGATGTTCTCATGTACTGTCTTTCTCCAAGCCAAGATCGACCATGGTTTACTGGTTCTTTTCCTCAAAGTCCCACTGCGGTTTCACTAGGATTTTGTAGCCACAAGCTAGCTGACCTGATTCAAGTGTTCAATGATGGTTTGAAAAGTTTAATCAGAATTGTTCATATGCATTTAGTGGCTAGGAACCAACAAGGGAAGACTGGCTAATGGCGTTCACCCAAAGACACAGTGGGAGATAAACTTGAAAAAAAAACAGAACACTGTCAAATAAATGTGATTTGTTATATCAATCCTGAAGAAAAACACACTTTATCTCTGCACGGTTACTATGCCAAAACCATATCTGCTTTTTAAGCCGTGGCTGGTTTTCTGTCTTCATTTTCCTTGTCATTGTATTATAATAAAATGTCAGTGAAATTATCTTTTCATAAGTTCGGATACTTAACAGGGATGAATGCACATGAATCAGTCGCATGTGTCACATTGATGCTGATGAGAGCAGCTTTATGCTTTCCCTAGAAGGTGTATCACTTGATTTTTTACCCAATTAGGTATGGAGTTTAATTTAGCTAACAAAATTAAACATGAGTATAATAAATGATACTTCAAGTAAAACTTAATGCGCCAGATTTTGCTGTGAAGCTAATTCATAGTCATCAACATACTCTAACATTTGCTTTTATATTGTAGCTGTTCTGAGGGCAGAAACCATCTAATATTAAGAGAATAATAAATGTTGCATATTAGATTATGCGTAATAAAATAGATCCCTTGTGCTTCATTGTTTTGAGATCCTAACCTGAATTTACCATATGGAAGGCATCACCTAAATCAAATAGACTCTGGATTTAGCCCAGAGAAATGTATTAATTATTCCAATTGGACTCTTAATATCTCACCCGGCACAGCCAGAAGAGGACTGGTCACCCCTCTGAGCCTGGGTCCTCTCTAGGTTTCTTCCTAAAATTCGGCCTTCTTAGGGAGTTTTTCCTAGCCACTGAAGTTCAACACTGCTGTTGTTTGCTCCTTGGGGTTTAAGGCCGGGTGTCTCTGTAAAGCACTTTGTGACAACTGCTGTTGTAAAAAGGGCTTTATAAATAAATTGGATTGATTGATTGATCACCTTAAGAAGACACATGATTTCTATTTTGACATTATTATACAGATTCTGAGTAATAAGTATTGTGACAGAAACCCCCTGTAACAACCAACCCCATGTGACAAACACCCCTGTGAGATCCAATCCCTGTGAGATCCAATCCCTGTGAGATCCAATCCCTGTGAGATCCAATCCCTGTGATAGCGAACCCCTGTGATCTCCAACCCCTGCGACATCCAACCCTTGTGACAACCAACTCCTGTGACAACTTACCCCTGTGACATCTAACCCATGTTTTATGGGGCTTATATGATTATTTCAGTAAATGGTGTTGGCCCAAATAAACATCCTGTTAAGTCTGTTGATGACCATAAAACATATATAATGTAAGTGTGTTGATATTTGAGAATTAAAGTTGTTGTTGCTTGTCCTTTGGGGTATCAGGCTGGGTATCTGTATAATCACTAGGACAACTACTGATGCAACAATGACATAATAAATACATTGGATTGATTCATTTGAAAGTTAAGAAATGCTTTGTGTGGTACACATTTAACTGCCAACTCAAGGACATTTTGTTCTAGTGGAACCAAAGACTGTACAGCTGTACACTGAAAAGTGGTCCATCCAAATTCATTACAGGTGCATCACAAATTGTTTGAAATGATCCCAAAATGTCCCCATTACCCATGGTGCTGGGAAAACCAGGGTGGTGGGTTCAGCTTCCAGGGGATGCAGTCAGTACAGTAAATGTCTGCGGATTAGAGATATGTTACAAAATATTTGCTTTTGGTTCTATTTGGGGTGCAGCCAGAACCTTTCTGCCACTCCCTGTTCTGGATCTCTCTCTCTTTCTCAATCTCTCTCTCTTTCTCTCTCTCTGTTTCTCTGACACTGCTTTGTTTGAACAACCTGTAATGATATGCAGGTAAGATGTACTCAGCCCAGTGATAATGACAGTAAGGCTGTGAATACATTCACTATGTATTTTTGGGGGGAAGTGGGGAGTGGTTGCTTTGTTCCTACAGGTTGAAGTAGAGGAGAAACAGAGAGGAGGGAGGCACTGCATGGACAGTGGAGTTGTGGTTTTGGACCCCCGGTCTTCAGTGGGGACAGTACATGGGCACAGAGGCCCAGGCATGATAATGGTGCTCAGCACATGCAACCGAATTGTGATTGTGACATTCTTCAAAGGTCACAGAGACATGGAAAAACTGCGAAAAGCAGATCCCTGCTGTACACTTACAGCACACATTTCAAATGAGTTGAGGGACCATCCAAGAGTTAGGTGTCACTTAGAAATATCCTTGTTTTCCATAAAACATACATGAAATTAGTTTGAAAAGGAAATATTGCAAAATTAATAGGAAATATAGTCATTGACAAGGTTAGAATTATATGTTTATAAACTGAAATAATCACTGTGTCCTTCAAACTGCTTTTGTGAAAGAATCCTCCGTTTGCAATTACAGCCTTGCAGACCTTAAGCATTGTAGTTGTCAGTTTGTTGAGTTAATCTGAAGAGATTTCACCTGATGCTTCCTGAATCACCTCCCCTTGATAGGCATTTCATATTTACCATACCGTATTGTATTATAGACAGAATGCCAGCTGACTGCTTCTTCCCATAGTTTGGAGCTGTGCTTTGGGTCATTGTACTGTTGTACGAGGAAACTGGCTCCAATCAGACATCGTGATCAAATGGGGTGATAGCCTTCTTTCTTCAAAAATGGTTGCTGATAATGGGCCTCTATATGCCTATGTAGATAATCCATTCAAAATCTGCCATTTCCAGCTGCAATCATTTACAATATTAGCTATGTCTAATCAGTTTCTAATCAATTTGATGTTATTTTAATGGACATTACTAAGAGACCCAAACTTTTCTATGGTACTTTAGAGAAGTACTTTAGAGATGTGTTGTGTGACCAAAATGTCTAAAATGTTTTTGTTTAGACAGAAGGGAAAGAAGTGCAATTCACACTTCAGCACTCACTACAATTACAGTATGTAACAACAACAAAAACGTGTTAATTATTTCTTGAACGCAATTGGAATGTCCAGGAAACTGATTATTCACACACTAAATGTTTTTGTGGGATTTGCTGCCATAAGATCTGTTACAGAACAGAAAACTGGCTCAGACAAGATGCATTAAACCATTTTCTGTAGATGAATGAAAAAAAGGATTTAGGTTGTTATTTTGTTATTGTTTTTTTTAAAGGGATACTCAGTAATTAGCATAACTCTTTCAAAAAATGTCCTGATGTGGAACTGGGTCTAATTAGGAAGTGTTTTACATGTATTAGCAAAGTGGTTAAACATAAGAAGATTTATTAGTAATTACTTGGGTTAAACTGAACACTGAGGTATTACGCACATTCTAGATTTAATAATAATAACAAGGCATATTTTAAAACTTGTTTTAATCCAAAGTGGAACAGCATTCCAACACAGGATCACCCAAACTTCAATAAATACATTGTGTTTTTATGGTAACAGTATATCAGGTTTACTAATTTCTTTCAATGGTTTCAAAGCATTTCATTTCTAATCCGGGATATCCATCAAGCTGATTCTGAAATTAACGTTTTAAATTTTAACATGAATTGGAGGCCCTGTTGGCCTGTGTGTTGGCCTGTGTGTTGGCCTGTGTGTATGTGTGTGTGAGTGTGTATTCGTCCCTGCACGTGTTGCCTGCCTATTTTGTTTCATCCTGTCCAGAACACAATGTCCACTCTAATCCCACCAATCAAGAAGGGGCACATTTTGTTGATCTGCGGGCATCCATGAACATCGGACGTTTGACTGCCTAATGACCAATATAAGCAGACCACTGATGCTATCTCTACTATTGGTAAAATGTTTAACCGTTAACCAAATAAACTAGTGAAGATAATTTTAATATTAACATGATTACGCTCTTATCCAGAACAACCTGAAGTAGTTAGTTTAATATACGTTTTCATACTTTTCCCTTACTGTACCCTTCTGGTAATCAAACCCACCGCCCTGGTCAAAATGCTCTACTAGCCGAGCCACACGAAGACCGGCGTAATGAGACTAGCTTGTCAAAGAGGCCAGAAAAACTTGGTTGAGTTGATTTGATGGATAACACTGGGGCAAAAGGCCCTGGCTCATCTGGGGCATCTGATGAGAGACAGAGAAATAGAAAGACAGACGGATGTTTAGACAGATACACTGAGATGGACAGACAATTGACACGGAGGTGGAAAATTAGAGATGGAGAATGTTTGTGAGCGAGAAAGGAATGTGAGAAAGAGCTAGAGAACATGAGGGAAAGGGACTGAGGAAATGTGGGGCAGAGAGAGAAAGAGAGAGAGAGTGTGTTTGAACGTGTGAGTAGGTAAGGGACAGAATTCCACAGCATTAGCCAAAACTGGGTCACGGTGGAATGTTCAGTCCAGAATTTGTTCCTTGGCAGACAGGGTGATGGAAATTACATTATTGTGTGTGTGTGTGTGTGTGTGTGCGTTTGATTCTCACTATGATAGTAAAACATGGAAACTTGTTCAAAGTGAAGAGCTTTTGAGAGAGGATGTCAGCAGGGGTGGGCTTCATCTTAATTTTAGAACCAGTCTTACAACCCCTGTCTTTGTGCAATTTTCTATTGAATGCAGGGTTTAAATGATTTGCACTTCATTGCATTCTGTTTTTATTTATATTCCAAGCAGCGTCCCAACTTTTCTTTGGAAACAGTGTTGTAGAATAAAGTTCAGATGTTACGGTTAGGTTAAGTTTAGGCCTAAATGTCAGGTTATCAGGGTTAGGGTTAAGGTTGGGGTTGGGGTGCATGTGTTTGACACCGATGACAGTGTGTGGTAGTCCTAACAGCTGGCACGACACACCAGTGAAGGAGGACAGGGGTCAGTGAAGAAGTGCAGTGGTCAGTGAAGAAGTGCAGTGGTCAGTGAAGAAGTGCAGTGGTCAGTGAAGAAGTGCAGAATGAGGGCAGTACCAGGTCACCATTGTCACCCTGTCAAGGAGTCTGATCTGAGGAAGTGGATATTCATGAATAATATGTTCAATGTAATAATGTTTCTGTTTCTGTCCCCCACTGCGTTTCAATGCCATTTCTGTTGTTTTGATCTAGTTCTATTGGCCACTTTACCACATCTGTAGAAACACATTGTTCTGATTACATCCCTAACAAGCCCTCAGATATTCATTTTAATTCCGGAACAATGTAATGGAATCTTTGGCTGATTCACTGGCTTCCCATCAGAAAATTCCCACCCGTAGAAAGGGATTTTCACTTCCTCAAGGCCTCCTCAGAATTGCTGGATTCCTCCTGTATAACCCAATTCCACTTATCCTTGAGACAACTCCTCAAATAATGTCCTCAAAAGATCAGAAACTGTGAAATTGAAATGAAATTGAAACAAAAGATGTCTCCAGTTAACAAAAAATAAACAGCGTTGATATGTAAAACAACTTAATGTTATCAGGAACAAGACAGTTTGTATATTATTTCGTCTGAACACATCGCCGTGCTCAGGCTGCTATCAAGGTGCCAGATGTACTATGTGAACAGCATCTGTCTGGACAGAGTTGGCATCCGTAACAATCCGGAATGTCACAATGTCAACAACTATCTCCCTCTTTTCCTCATTTTGGACAATAACAACGTGCTTATCAAGCTGAGAATATCCGGTGGCATGGGTGGTAAACATGTCTACAACATGTCTACATTTTTTTGTAGTTTTCTCAAGTCCATGACCGCATTGTTGTGAGTCCTGTGAGTCATAGACTTGAGTCTTAGATTTCAGTGGAGGCGGTACAGTGGGTGGCTGAAAAGGTTTTCTGACGGTCAAAAACTAAATCTTCAAAGTTCGGTTATTGATGTGGCAGGTGCGTCACTGAGGGCATCTCATCAAATGGGGAGTTTTTGACCTCTGAGTGGGGACTCCGGGCTTCCTGGTTAGACACTCCAGGCTGTGTCCAGTTTACCCCGGTTCTGATGACTTCACACGGTCCAGGCATGCTCAGCCCTGCACACATTTGTACGATACACGACAGGTTTGTCAGTTTTGTAGCTCCAATCAAAACTAAGTTCAGGGGCCCCTCTGCCTCTAGTATGACACTTAGTGTTACCATACAGAACCAGTATCTGACGAAATATTGAGATAATCCCCAATTTTTCTTTAGTGTGGGTTTAATTATCGTCAATTCACTTGAAATAGTGATTCTCCTGTAAGCAAAAATAGCAATTTTCTTACCTTCAAGTACTTCTAGCTGCAATCAGTGTACAATTTCAGGTTATTCAGCTGTTCTAAGAAAGTATTGCACAAGCCTGTGGTATCGTCAACACTGATGAAGGGCTTTGAGTAGGAAGATGGCCGTGAAATGACTCAGAATTCACAGCGAGTCTGTCTAGCAAAATGGGATGGGTCTTAATCATCGTTTTGTGGGAAGTTTTGACAAAAACCTCACGGCCAAAATGAGCTTTCTCCGCAGGGTGGCTGGGCGATCCCTTAGAGATAGGGTGAGAAGCTCGGTCACCCGGGAGGAGCTTGGAGTAGAGCCGCTGCTCCTCCACATCGAGAGGGGTCAGCTGAGGTGGCTTGGGCATCTGTTTCGGATGCCTCCGGAACACCTTCCTGGGAAGGTGTTCCGGTCCCGTCCCACCGGGAGGAGACCCCGGGGAAGACCTAGGACACGCTGGAGGGACTATGTCTCCCGGCTGGCCTGGGAACGCCTCGGTGACCCCCCGGAAGAGCTGGAGGAAGTGTCTGGGGAGAGGGAAGTCTGGGCATCTCTGCTTAGACTGCTGCCCCCGCGACCCGGCCCCGGATGAAGCGGAAGAAGATGAATGAATGAATGAATGAATCTTCTCTTATTTTTGTATAGGATACAGGTACTTCATTTTTCTAATTTCATTGACTGAAGCTAAATTAGCAGATTGTTAGCTAGTCTCAAAAACTCAGATGTGCCATGAGGCAGGCTGAAATACCTTTTGAAAAATTCCTTTTGTAAATATGTCGACGTGCAGACAGCATGTGTTCTTATTAAAAATTATGATATATGTAATATAACGTCTATAAAACCAGCTTGTAACCAGCAGCGTTTTTGTCTATCAGGAACAAACCCTAATGCATGATTTGTTGGGAATGTAATGAGATTCAAACACAGAATCTATTGTCTGCAGGTCAATGTCTGTAGCCACTATGCTATTTAACAAGGATCATTCATTCAGTCAGTCAGTGCTTATGCGGTCTGGCAATCATCTGCATAATATTTAAGTCAATACTAAAATTGTGAGTCAACTTGTAATTCTGTTTGTAATCCCTGCTACTAGGCAGCAGGGTGTGTCTTTCCCCAGAGGGTCCCATTCACCCACAGGTCCCCAAGCTATTTTGTGGTTTGCATATTGGGCATACTTGTGTGCAGCTCCACTCCTCGATTGAATTAAATCGATTGGACATGATGTGGAAAGGCACACGTTTGTCAACAGTGCATGTGCCAATGCACAAACCAAGCCATGATGTTGAAGGAAGTGTCCATGGAGCTCAGTGACAGGATTGTGTCCCGACAACAGTTCTGGGGAAGGGTACCGAAGCATTCCTGTAGCATTGAAGGTTCCCAAAAAACATTCTTAAATTGAAGTTTAGAACCACTGACACTGTTCGAGAGCTCAGTGCAAGGAAGCAAATCAGTACAGTAAATGGCTTCATTCTAAGTCTGTGAACACCGTTGATGGGCCCAGCCAAAGCAAGGACTTGAACCCGATTGAACGCCTATTAGGAGACCTGAATATGGCTTTTCACTGACAATCCCCATCCAACCGGTCAAAGCCTGAATTGACAAATCCAAATTAAAGGTGTGCAAATCTGGTTAAGGCATACCCAGGAAAGCTCAAATCTGTGATTGATGACAAAGGTGCTTCAAAGTGAGATGAATAAAGTGTCTGAATGCTTATGTAAATGAGAATTGGCGCACATTTCTAAAAACATGTTTTGGTATTCAGGTATTGTGTGTCGACTGATGGCAAGAAAATGTTTCACAAGAAACAAAGGTTGTCTGTTGCCGTCGTCTGACTGGAAAATGTAACACAGAGGGTGAAGGGAGAAGCACACTCCTGACACTGACGGATAATCCATAATACTGTAGTGGTGTTTCTGAAGAGCGTTACAATAAAAAAAATGGTTTGAGCGCTGCCAACGTAGAAAAGATACCAAACGCACACACATCAGCAAAAGGGACAGTGTGTTCACCACATAGTCAGTGCAGAGAAAGGATAAGATATCACCCCAATACGAACACAAGTCATAAAAGACACATGGATACGTATCAAGAATCACACACAATAAATATAAATTTCTAACCACTCCTAGAACCTGTTTCATAGAGGCAACTGACGAACAAGAATCCAGCGTAAATATTGTTAACTAATTTTGCAATAATCTGTTAGTCATAGTGATATGTGATTGTCGGCAGTGAATATGTGTGTGGGTGTGTCAGAAATCTTTGACCACAAAAGCCCTTGAGGAAAGTCCCAAATTCTCTAGTCCAGGTCACGCAATGGACAATTTATCTGCAACAGAGACTTCGTAGAGTGTGCTAGAGATAAGGCCCAGTGAACCAAAGGATGAAGCGAGGGAAAGAAGAGTGTAGTCATCTCAGCTGGGTACCCAGGCTTGGTCGTAGGTTTGTCCATCTGAAACCTTTGTTGAAGGTTTTATAATCTCATGTAATTTTACCAAGATCAAAACAGGCTTCCCCATTGTTTGACCCGAATGTTAAATTCGATTGAATGTATGTTTTGTCCAGCCAGCGCGACCTGGCCAAACTCCCTCTGATTAACACTTTGCATCTGCGTATTTTATCGGCAACTAAAAAACATTGCTACGGTGAAATCTGTGTCTTTCTGGACATTTTCAGAAGACATAACTTGTTAAGGCATACGCTTACTATTGAGCTATAGAACAGTGCTGGCAACCTGGCACAAACAAGACACACCCACTTCTCCTGATAATGCGCTTGCTTTGATGAAAGTGACTCAAACAGGCCACATGCTAACAGTATATTTTCTCTGGTTAAATCATTTTCACAGTGGCCCAGTTTTGTGTCTATAATGGAAAAGGCAACACTGAAACTCATTTGTGTGCTACTTGATTGACAGATCTCATCTGATAGTTTGTTGTCAAGCATCCAATCACAGTGTTCCAAGCATAAAACACGCAGTCCAATGTGGACACCTCTATCAAATTAAATACTTAAATATTTTAAATTAAGTATTTAAATATTTAAGTATTTAATTATTAATATATTTATTTCATATTATGGCACATTTAGACCTCCATACCTGCCATCCCTGGGAAGCGCTGAACAGCCAACAGGTGGGTAGGAACTGGGGACTCCTTTACCAGTCCCACTTTGGTTGGATCGGCATGACTGAATGTGTGACCAAGGAACTGGTATTCTGTCAAGCAGCAAGTGTAATCACTTCTCCAGGTCCAGGGTCAAACCAGATGTTTCAGTCTGCTTATTGGGAACTGGAGTCTGAATATAGACTTTGTGTTGTGTAAGATGACAGACCTCACCGTTCATCTCAAAACATCTGGGACAGCTGTGATCTCTCGCCATCTGACAGACGAGATTGTTCCAATGCTTGCTTGCATGACTCATTATATTTAGGTTAATTCTTAAACAAAGGTTAAGTGGTTGTGGGTAATTCACTTGTATCGTTGAAGGTCTAAGCTCTGACCTCTAATCACATTCCGTTAACTGGTCCTTACAGAACATTGGTCGGCAGGTACACGCAGAACAGAGGAATTTGAATAAAGCACTAAGCCGTGGTGAAAAAACAGAAACTACATAATGAAAACCAAACAATGTTACGAATGAAATCCAAATAACGACCAGCTTTGGTGGATGATTAAACAGTATGGCAGTGGGCTTCGAATTCCCTAAAATTCCAATGAATTCTTGCTCAGTTCCTTCATCGAGCGCAAGAACGAGAAGTGCTACAGTAGACTAAATGTAATTCATGCGTCTAATGAACAGAATTTGATTTTCATTGTTAACCATAACATTCCCAATACCAAAGACATTCCACATTCAAATGGTATTGAGTTTCATAACTTATTTTTTGTACAGCAATGAATACAATTTCATTAAAGGAGGTTCTGTGAGGTTCTGTTTTGTTCTATTTGGTTTTTGCCTTTGTTCTTCAACATAGCCTGTCCTTTTCTCATTATTGTTTACACCTGTGTCTCATTAGCTCACTCTATATTAGTTCAGTGTTCACCTCCCCCCATTGTGAGTATTGTTGTTTGTACTTTTTGGGCAGAGTACCTGCCTTGACTATTCTTTGCCTACTTGCCTTGTGACATTTTGCCCGCTGGATCAAGTTTGTATTTTTGTTCAACAGCCTTTGCCCTTTATGGGGATTTCTATATTTTTAAATGTTTTCTTATTTTGTGGTTTTATATACATTCAGTATGCAATACATTATTATTTGCAGGTCATAACGTCAGAGAAACATATAACATCACTCAAACCAATCTAAAATAATAAAAAAATATCTTAACTGGGATGGAATGATATCACTGTAAATTGTGTTTTCTTCTATCCATCTTCTATGTTTGCTACTTTTTTTTTTATGCTGCCAGTCACCAAACCAACCTTCCTCAGCAACAGACAAGTGGTGTCCTAATATTTTCTGAAACTAGATTATTCTCATACTAGTAAAAACAAATACTTCCGCCGCCAGAAATATTATCAGATTGTTACTAAGGAGATTGGAATAAGCGATACGTTTCAGAGGATGGTCTGTCAAAGTGGGTTTTATATGCTGTTTATTACTGTACTTAACATTGAACTTATAACACAAAGTGTCTCTGCATCCTCTGAGTCCTCATGCTTTTAAGTAGATAGCAGGCTGGGGTCCTGTCACAAACGGACCCAAACAGACAGCTAGCCTGGCACCCACCCATCCATAGGTCTTGGTGTACAACAGCTCATCACATCCGAGTCCAAACCTGCCCGTAACGGGGCCAAAACAAACTGATTAAACCGATTTGTTCTATTTTCAGCTTTGTTTTGCTTTTCCGGCAGATTCCTGAGACCGTCTGTCTGCACATTATCTTTACTGTAATCAGGTCGACCTGCTTTGCTTCCCTCATGGTGTCCTGGTCCCTGTATTCTGCACTCCCATACCTGCCCTGGACAAAAGTGGCACACTTAAAATGGGAATAAAGTGTAATTTGAAATGCAAGACATTTCGTTTGGTCATGGGGCTAAAAACAACACCCCATAGTAACGGAAGAACATCTGCAGTCCAACAATTTGTAAGGTCACAAATGGCACCCAATTCCCTATTTCATGCCTTTCTTTCCTCCCTATATTCTCAGGGCTTGCAAACAGCCAGTTGTAAAAAACTCAGTTGTAAAATCACAGTTGTAAAATACTCAAGTTGAGCATTGATACATTTAAAGCATTTCTTAGCAACAGTATTGAGTCACCAAGAGCCAATTCTTTGAACATTTTAAATTCTGAAGAGATTTAGTAGCTATTTGTCTTGTTGATCTGCAGCCTTTTAGGGGTCCTGCAATTAAAAATGTTCGTAAATAATACTTTTTTTTCTCATAATGGTCTCAGCTTAGATAACATGTCAAGGCTCCTCCACCTCCAAATGCTCAGTGTCCAAACAAATCACAGAATCCATAGACAAGGTCTTGTCAACCAAATAAATTGCACCCGTCATCATCAACAGGAAGGAAAGTCCCCACCGTGAATTACTTTAAATAAGCATGTCTTCTAAATGGAAGTGTACAAGATAAACATACTGTAAGAACACGTGGGTATTTCCAAAATTAAAAGGTTTTTAAAGGTTTTGGCTGTTGGTGGCGGTTGTTGTTAACAAATCCCAATCATTCCTCTGGTGAATATGACTGCTCAGTGAGTTGAATATTATCAAGGGGGGAGGGGGGTACCATGTGGGAAACGCTGTGCGGTTTCTGACTCGGCCGTTGTGTTCACTGGTGCTAAATGCCTCGGCCCAAAAACAACAACCCACATGGAAAGAAGAGGAACAAGTCAAGTCAGGACGAGCATTCATGGTGGATAGCGTTACCCTGGGTGAACCACATACTCTCTCTTCTCTCTTTCTTCTTGTCTCTCCCTGTCGCTCCCTGACATTTTCTCATACGTATGTGTGAAATAGGCCAAATATAAGCACCCAGGACTCCAACCTTCCTCTCTCTCTGTTTCTTGCTGTCTATCTTTCTTTCTTTTTCTACCCCTCTCTTTCCTTGCTTTGCCTCTCTTCCACTCTCTTGGGCTTTTTTTCCATCTCTCTCCCTACAATGCGCAGTGTGTGGTGAAGGGAGGGGTCCAACGAGTCAAGCTACCCAGTGGAGGCCCATTTTATTTGACCTAATGTGTTATATTACCCCTCACTAGAAGCACAGGCCATGTCCTCAATGACCCCAACCTCACACAACACTGGTACAATACTGCAAACCCCATGTCCTCAATGACCCCAACCTCACACAACACTGGTACAATACTGCAAACCCCATGTCCTCAATGACCCCAACCTCACACTAACACTGGTACCATACTGCAAACCCCATGTCCTCAATGACCCCAACCTCACACCAACACTGGTACCATACTGCAAACCCCATGTCCTCAATGACCCCAACCTCACACCAACACTGGTACCATACTGCAAACCCCATGTCCTCAATGACCCCAACCTCACACCAACACTGGTACCATACTGCAAACCCCATGTCATCAATGACCCCAACCTCACACTAACACTGGTAAAATACTGAAAACCCCATGTCCTCAATGACCCCAACCTCACACTAACACTGGTACCATACTGCAAACCCCATGTCCTCAATGACCCCAACCTCACACCAACACTGGTACCATACTGCAAACCCCATGTCCTCAATGACCCCAACCTCACACCAACACTGGTACCATACTGCAAACCCCATGTCCTCAATGACCCCAACCTCACACCAACACTGGTACCATACTGCAAACTCCATGTCCTCAATGACCCCAACCTCACACCAACACTGGTACCATACTGCAAACCCCATGTCCTCAATGACCCCAACCTCACACCAACACTGGTACCATACTGCAAACCCCATGTCCTCAATTACCCTAACCTCACACAACACTGGTACCATACAGCGAAGCCCATGTCCTCACTGACCCATAACTCACACCAACACTGGTACCATACTGCAAACCCCATGTCCTCAATTACCCTAACCTCACACAACACTGGTACCATACAGTGAAGCCCATGTCCTCACTGACCCATAACTCACACCAACACCACTACCATACAACGAATTCCACAACCACAACGACCTCAACGACCCCACCCTTTTGCCAGCACACTCATACCATTCGGAAGACATGTGCACATGCTGACATTTTCATACGACACCCACAAATACTATATTTAGAAGAGAATACAGTTATTCCATTTTATTCACTGTTTGAGAACAAACACACATACACACACGCGCACATAGACGCGTGCACACACGCAAACTAAATTAAGTCCTGATGCTGAGTTTTCTGGCTGCATACAGCTGTCGGATATGACCAATCAGAAAGCACCTAACAGAGAAGTCTTTACAAAGGACGTTGATCTCAGGCCTGATAAAGGCCACGGTTTTGTTCCCAAATAGTGCCCTATTTCCATTATAGCGCACTCATTTCAAATAAGGATCTGTCAAATGTAATGAACTACAGAGGGAATAGTGTCATATTTGGGAGGAATGGAAAAGATATGGATGGCATCAATGCCAAAATACAACTACAAATTGGAAGACAAAAATATTTCCATCAATGCCTGGCAAGGAAATCTGATAAGCAGTTCCAGGCATGGGGAGTTTTAACATTATAACAACCACTGCATATTGCATAATTTTGTTTCTTTGAAGGGTTGCTCTCCTTGTTGAAATAGGAACTCAGTTTCACAGTTGATTTGGTCTAGATCTAGTGATAAACATTGGATGCCGTCCAAATGGACCTTACTCAGAATTGGTAGCGCAGGCCAAAACGATATACGCCAGGCTTAGTTCTTCATTGTGCATTACTCTGTAGGGCTGACAAAGACATAGCATTAAACTGTTATAGTAGAGTGGAAATGAAATCCTATCCTACTTCTATCCCAACAGAATCATTTCTGCTGTGCATATCACGCCAAGCCTCACTCTTTCTAATCAGAAGGCTCGCTCAACCAGGAAGTAATTGCCAGCACCTACATGTTTTGGGGACTAATTCACTGGCAAACAACCATGACTGAGCTGGCAGGTGCCTGACCTAGCACAGGCTTAATAGGCCTGTTAGAGCATAGGGAATAGGGCAATGCAAGTTTATTTGTATAGCACATTTCATACAATTCAAACTGCATTGTGTTACAAAAAACAACATTGGGCATGCTAGAAATACATTTAGAATAAAAGACAAAGAATACAAAGAAAAACATCAAAGAGTGCTAAAAGACTATTAAGAGATCACAAAAAGTTTTTCATCCTAAATTTAAAAGCAGTTAATGTTGCAGCAAGTCCAAGATTTTTTGTCTGTTTGTCCCAACTCTGCCCAGCATAAATGACTAAACCACTGCCTCACCAGCCCTTTGTCCTTACTCTGGGAACGGAGACAAGACCCCAATGACCTGAGGGGTCCAGAGGGTTTATACTGAAAGCTCTGAGATGGAACTTGGCCCTGAAGCATTCAATGATTTATAGACGAGTAGCAGCATCTTAAAATCAGTTTGATGAGTTGTGCTCAGCTTTCTTAGCTTTTGTTACAACTCGAGCAGTGGTTTGAATGAGCTGCACTTTTCTGAGGTACCACTGGAGATCCAACCATCACTCCTTTGGGCATGTACTGGAACAAATGGCCAGGTGGTCTTATTCCTTTGTTAAGGCACTTCTTTAGTCAAGACCCAGAGGGAACTAGTTTTAATCCGAGGCACATAGTTGTTCTGCGGTAATGTGAACACAGGCAAGTGAAACAACTCAGGAGGATGTTGGTCACCAAAGAAATAAGCTAGTAAATTTGATGCCAGATTTTGTGGTTTGGCAGCTGCGGTACATTGTTCATTACCAGACGCTTTGCTGTTTAGTACATTAACATCCAAACCTGACCTTGATAACTAAGGTATCTCTTCACTTCCAACTGTGGATCTCTGTCCCCACCTGAGAAAAGAAACATTATGGTGTAGGCCATTCACTTCAATGTTTTGACTTATAAATCACTTATTACACAACTAGTGATCGTTGAAGAATGCAAAAAGAACTACCACACACGTAAACACACACGTTGTGCACATAAACTCACACACACCTCAATCCAGATAAAGTTATTGGTTGCATCGAGACACACCCACCTACACACACACACACACACACACACACAAAAGCTTTCAAAAACAAACACACGCTGGTTCCATGCATGCCCGACTGCCCACACGTGTGTACGTGTATGTGCACAGGTCTGTTCTGATGTGTGATTGTGAGTAGTACTGGGATTATCCTAGCCTGTCTATACGCCTGCGGGGTCTCTTTAATACAAATTCCAGTTCTTTCTACAGGTCCAGATCCTGTGTTTATGGAGGGAAACATTAGTAATTATGCAGGAAAGAAGGAAAGCCTGTCCAAGGGGAGAACACACAGACACACAGCTACACAGAGAGGCAGACACATGCACACGCACACATTCACACACACATGCACAAACACACACACACATAAATACACATGCACACACACCTACAGACACACACACAGATTTGAGTCTGATACTATGCAAGTGTGTGTGTTCTGTTAATGATTTTATCTACATGGACGACTTGTTGTCCTTCCATCGAAAATGTTTTGCAACTTTAAATCAATTTCCATTGGAAACATTTCTATTGGAGACATGAAGTTGAGTTAAGGTAAATCCCTCCCTGTTTTGAAATGGGGGGGGGGGGCGGGCAGTGTGTTGAATTTAGGCCATCACCAAACTGATCAATTTGCTCTGTTAGTCAGGAGCAGGCGTAGAAGAACAAAACAGAGCACTCCAGGAACATGGTTGTCTAACCCTGCTGGAAGGTATCAGGTTGGTCAGGCATCCTTCCATCTAACGCCAAAGAGCAGAAGTCTTGTGTGTTTTCACTGTCATTTCTGGCAGTTCACTTTTTGGATATTCCAGGGACATAAGCCAAAGCAAATGGGATCCACTGAGAAAGTTACAAGCCTTTAATTCCACTTTTGTATCTTCCCTTGAGATGGTTTAATCACTCTCTGAAATGCTGTCCGGAGAAATTTGGTAAACATTGTTTCAATCGTCTGTTGTTCTTCATGCCCAAAGGTTTGCACAGCTCTCTTCCCTCAGAGAGGAGATTGATAGAGACTGATGCAAACCAAACATTCCTGTCCCTGGTGGGCAGCGTACTAAAAATGGAATCAGGTGCAATTTGGGATGCCCCCTGTCTTTGGGTAGTACTGGATCAGCCAGCCTTCCCCAAATACAGGAGGGATGGATTTAGTCTTCCACTAACAGTCAGAAACAAATACTTTCACAGACTAAATAATAGTACAACTATGAAACGGGTGTTTAAACATTCGTTCCAAGCTCGTCGTAGCCTTTATCAACTTTAAGAGGTTCTTTGAAACCCTCCAGACGTTTTCTGTCATCCCGCCGCTTTGTACATTTACCACATATGTTCCATCCATCACTGGTTGTGTACTACTATTCACTTTCAAGAAGGGCCCTTCAGGCTGTTGTCAGAAGCAGTGAACTACACAGGCCAATTGGGTCTCAACCAACACCTGTGAAATTAACCTTCACAGTTTCTTGATTGATGTGATAGCTCTATCACCCCATTGTATCATTCAAACATTAAGGGTCAGGAGTTCAACTAGTCAAGAATCTCAGCACCTGAAACTACAGTGCAGTCTATGGTTTTTCCTTCTCTGTTTTTATTATTGTTTCGTTTTTCGTTTTTTTTTTTGGCAGAATGCCATATCTGGATGTGTGTCCTTGTATGGCCTCTGTGGTATTCTCAAGTCCGTAAACATGAGACACAGCTGTGTAGCCTTGTGTTTGGGACCATGGGAAAAGAAGAATGCTGTGGAAACAAGAGGCCATGGCCTGTGGACCAGGAACATAAAGGGAAGGGCCAGTCAGATGGCTGGAAATAAGGCCACATATGTAGCAACTGGGAGCCAAATGTAAGTGGAATTACATTGAAGACGTTGGTGCAGAGTGTGGAAAAATGTATTTAAAAAAGATTTTACGGCAGGGGGTCCTGACAAATTTACAAGCATCAGTGAAACAAACATCTGTGCCGTTTGGGAACAATGCCGTTGGACTGTGAAGGAAAATATATAGTGTTTCCTTTGGCTCGCAGCACAAGTGAAAGGTTTCTGATTATTTAAATATTGTCCCACTATGTGTTTGGGCCTGTATTGTTTGTCATGTATGAACTGTGCCGAAATGTTCCTGTTGTGCAACAATTCATTGCACTGTTTTCAACAAATCACAAACATAACATTGCATGGGGAACTCATGGGTATGGCTTCCATGGTCCCTGAATTTGCAAAAGACAAATGATCATAGAGGAACTGTCCTATTGCAGGAGCATCCAGAGTCATGATAGGCCCAAGAAAATGTAGCCGCAACTGGGAAAACAATATGATCTGTTTCTGGACTTCTGCATACCACATTCAACACCAGAGCTGCTTTCAGACCAATTCTGCCAGCTGCCCATGTCCAGCATCATCGGTCAGTGAATCACTGAATTCCTGACCGACAACAACATGTCATGATGTGTCAGCACATTTCAGACTTTTTATCCCTCAGCACTGGAGTGATCCAAGGATGGATGTGCTTTCACACTTATCCTCTACTCACTGCACTGAAATTATTCAGATCCCGTCACTTACTCCACGCTTTGTTGTGTTACAGGCTGAATTTATAATAGGTCGCATTTATTTTGGTCGCATTAATATCAATCTACACACAATACCCAATGATGACAAAGCAAAAAAAACACATCTTTAGAGATTTGGAACTATTTATTGAAAGGACATTTCATATGTACATCAATATTCAGACCATATTTTCCACACTGTGTAGAAGTGTGTTTTGTCAGCAATTACAGCTTTGAGCTTTCTTGGGGGTGTGTCTATTCACCTGGATTTTGCAGTTTCTCTCGTGCTTCCTAGTAGATCCTCTCAAACTCTGTCAGATTGGATAAGGAGAGTCTGTGAACTGTAATCTTCTGGTCTCCCCAAAGATGTCAAATGGGATTCAAGTCTGGGTAATGGCTGTTCAGCTCAAGGACATTCACAGTCTTGTCCTGAAGTTGTCTTGGCTGTGTGCTTAGGGTCATTCTTGTGTTAGAACGTGAACCTTCACCCCAGTCTGAGGTCCTCAGCCCGCGGTCGAAGGTTTCCATCAGGGAAATGTTTGTACTTTGCTCCTTTTATCCTTCCCTTCATTCTGACTTGTCTCCAAGTCTCTGCCACTGAAAAACATCCATCAATGCTGGACCTTTAATGCTGCAGACCATCAATGCTGCAGACCTTTAATGCTGCAGACCATCAATGCTGCAGACCTTTAATGCTGCAGACCATCAATGCTGCAGACCTTTAATGCTGCAGACCTTTAATGCTGGACCTTTAATGCTGCAGACCATCAATGCTGCAGACCTTTAATGCTGCAGACCATCAATGCTGCAGACCTTTAATGCTGCAGACCTTTAATGCTGCAGACCTTTAATGCTGCAGACCTTCAATGCTGCAGACAATTTTCAGTACCCTCCCCTGATCTGTGATCGACGTAATGCTCTCTCGCAACTCAATGTCCTGTTTATTCAATGTTATGGCATTGTTTTCCATTGTTTTCCAATGCCATGAAATTCTATGCTCTGACATTAACTGCCAACAACAAAATACTACTGTTCAGAAATCTGTACTTTGTGGAATAACCCTGATTTTTAATCACTGCTTTCATCTGTCTTGGCATGCTCTCCACCAGTCTGTCACATTGCTGTTGGATGATTTTATGCCACTCCTGGCACAAAATGTGGTGCTCGGCTTTGTTTGATGGCTTGTGACCATCCATTTTCTTGATCAAATTCCAGAGGTTTTTAATGGGGTTCAGTTCTGGAGATTGGGCTGGCCATGACAGGGTCTTGATCTGGTGGTCCTCCATCCACACCTTGATTGACCTGGCTGTGTGACATGGAGCATTTTCCTGCTGGAAAAACAATTCTCAGAGTTGGGGAGCATTCCCGGATAACCTTCTACTTGGCTTGATTCATGCGTTCTTCACAAAGACGAATCTGTCAGATTCAATGCCTTGCTGAAGATCCCCAGCGGGTGCGAGACTCTTTGGCTTGTAGGCCTCTCCAGGTCTCCGTCTAATCATTAGTCGATGAGGTGTTGGGCGAAGCTGAAAATGTTACTCGTCAGAGAAGATGACCTTACTCCATTCCTCTATGGTCCAATCCTTATAGTCTATTGCAAACTTCAGCCTGGCTCTTCTTTGCTTCTCATTAATGAATAACTTTTTTCTAGCTTTGTACAACTTCAGCCCTGCCCCTAGGAGCCTGTTTCAAACCGTTGTCGCCGTGCACTTCACCCCAACTGCTGTTTGCCAGGTCACTTGATGTCATTCTACGGTTGTTGAGTGACATTCGAATGAGTTGACGGTCATCTCGGTCAGTGGGCAGTCGTTTTCGTCCTCTGCCAGTCTGTTGCTTTGTCGTCCCCAATGTCTGTTGCTTGACCTTGTTCTCATGAACCGCCGTCTTTGAAATGTTCAGGATGGAAGCAACCTGACGCTCACTGTATCCCTCTGCCAGTAAAGCCAGAATTGAACCCTTCTTTTCCTCACTCAAAGCTTTTCTTTTCAACTCTTTTTTTCATGCTGAATAGTTATTATTTTATTCAAATTACCTTTGAGGTACTACTTGCACTGTTTTTGCCATCCAGTTGGTCCTATTGCAAGAGGATAGTGATGACCACAGCAGTGGTTTTTATACTTTTCCTTGGTAAATTAGATTTGGTTCAGGTAATCACCTAATCAGTACCTCATTAAGTAAAATGAGGTGTGTCTGTGTTGGAATTTAACAGACACTGGAATGGAATGGCTGCCATACATGTATAGATGCTGATTTAAGAAAAATTAGGAGTGGTCTCTTTCTTAATTTTTTCCAGAGCTGTACATACGGTAGTGTGCATTCCAAAATGTTCTTTACCACAGGTGTACTCTAGTCAAGTTGTAAAAACATCTCAAGGATGATAAATGGAAACAGGATGCACCTGAGCTCAGTTTCGACTGTCAAAGAAAAGGTTCTGAATACTTATTTAAATGTGATATTTCTGTTATAATAAATATATAAAACAGTTTTATCTTGGTCATCATGGAGTACTGAGTGTAGATTGATGAGGAGAAATCAATTAAATCTATTGTAAAATGGGTCTTCAACTTAACATAATTTGGAAAAAGAGAAGGTGTCTGAATTCTTCACAAAATGAATGGTAAACTAATGACTGTATCTGCAGCAATGTATCTGTCATCACTGATGACATCCATGTAACGTGGAGAGGTCGACCGGTTGCCGGCCTGGTGAAGTCAATACAACCTGGAGCTTAACACAGAGAAAACCGTGGAGTTGGTGGGTGACTGGTTATGAATACAGTAGCTCCACGGGTTTCTTCTGCACCACTGTGTAGTAATGCCTTTGACAGGAAATAGTTTCATATCATTCAACATTATGGGTCAGGGGTTCAAAGGTACTGAGTTGAAATATTTTACATTCCCATTAGCTGAAATGCATCCCTGGGTCTGTTTGTGACATTTCAGATTTTTCTTGTTTTTTGCAGGACCGCGTAAGCGGAGCTGGCCAAGAAGAGCCAATGTCACTTACTGAATGCCTGACTGACTGACCATTGTTAAATAGCATACTGGTTAGAGACGCAGGCTTCTATGCCAGCGACTGGGGATCGATCCTAGCCTCCGACTGAACAAATTATGCATTAGGATTTGTTCAGGATAGACAAAACTTTGCTGGCTACAAGCTTCCGTAGCTACGTTACAGTAAGCCTAAAATAAAACTTCTTACAGTTTTATTGAGACTATTTCTGGTGGGTTTTCGAAGTATGTATCCACTTTTGGGGTAATATAGATCAGTAAAAGATGAGGGGTTTCCACGATTCTCTCATCTTTTCACTAGACGAAAAAGTCAGTTATCGTCACCTATATTTATAGATATTGTATCAATGTCATTCACCAATGAAAGAAAAACTAACGTTTTTGTGCCATGAAATTAAATGGCTTTGGCAGTGTATAGTTAATCTTCAGTCTCAGTAGCAATTGCTCAATTCTTATGACTATTCCAGTAAGTTAGTAGATACTAGTAGGCCTATTACTGGCAAATAAGCTGTTAAAACAGCCAGTGGCAAAAGCCTACAGTTCATAGATGCCATTTGTGGTGGAAGTAAACTTAATAGAAATGTTAGTCAGTTTAACACAATGCTTAATGCTGTCTAGCTAAATATTAAAACTTGGCATGATGTTAATGCGTGACAAAATGACCTAATGTCAAGTTAGTATGTCCCAATCTTCCCTAAAGTAATCTCTTTCTAATTTAACGTTGTTGAATGTAACGTATCAACCCTGTTATACCTGTTGTTGTTTTGGATGTTAGCCAATGTAGGGAGCTGGTTTCGAGAACCGTGGAGTTTTAGTTGGTTTAACAATGCAGGACACTCTGCGCACATGATAGGTGGAAACTCCGGTTTGAATCCAGCAAAAGCAACAACATTTATTGTGCTTTCATAGATGTGCAAGTCACCCATGCCATGTGCACTTCAATCTATCAATCAAAATGTATTTGTATAGCGCTTTACAACAACCAGCAGGTATCCAAAGTGCTTCACATCAGGAACCAAGAATAAGTCAACATATATTGCAATAAGAAAAATGAAACGTAGAAAACAGTAAAATCATAAAAGGTTACATAGAAACAGGAAGAGGATATTGTCACACCACTACTGCGTATTAAAAGCCATTCTAAACAGGTAGGTTTTGAGTTTAGACCTGAAAAGAGCAACATCTGTAGTTGTGCGAATATCAGGGGGTAACTTATTCCAGAGTCTCGGGGCAGCAACTGCAAAAGCCTGATCACCCCATCGTTTGTACCTTGACCTTGGGACTTCTAAAACCAGTTGGTTAGAAGACCGCAAAGACCGGCTGTGCTCACACAAGGTTAAAATTAGGGCCTTAAAAACAAACTATAAAATCTTAAAATCTATTCTAAAACGCACAGGGAGCCAATGTATGGTGTAAAGAACGGGAGTGATGTGTGCACGTCTAGATGTGTTTATTAAAAACCGAGCAGCAGCATTTTGCACAAGTTGAAGGCATGAGATGGAGGTTTGATTCAAACCAACATAGAGAGCATTACAGTAATCCAACCTTGAACTAATAAAAGCATGGATCGCCTTTTCTTGATCATGCCTGTTGAGGGATGGCTTAACTTTAGCTAGGAGACGGAGCTGGAAAAAGCTCATTCTAACAACATTGCTAATTTGCTTGTCAAATTTCATATTGCAATGTTGCACTTATGCACCCCCATACCATCACGGATACTAGCATTTGAACTGTGCGCTGATAACGAGCCAGATGGTCCCTCTCCTCTTTAGTATGAAGGACGCGGCATCCATGATTCCCAGAAATAATGTAACATTTTGATTCGTCAGACCACAGGACAGTTCTCCACTTCGCCTCCGTCCATCATAAATGAGCTTCGGCCCAGAGAAGGTGGCAGCGTTTCTGGATATTGTTTCCATATGTTTTTTTATTTGCATGGTAGAGTTTTAACTAGCATTTGTGAATGCAGTGATGTATTGTGTTCAAGGACAATGATTCTCATTAGTGTTCCTGAGCTCATGCAATGATGTCCACTACAGCATTGTGTCTGTTTTAAATGCAGTGCCGCCTGAGGGCACGAAGATCACGGCCATCCAATATTGGTTTTCGGCCTTGTCCCTTGCGTGCAGATTTCTCCGGATTCTCTCATCCTTTTAATGATATTGTGTACCATAGTTGATGAGATCCCAAAATTCTTTGCAATTTTACATCGGGAAACGTTGTTCTTACATTGTTTCACTATTTGCCTGACTTTCACAGTCTTTCACAGAGTGGTGAACCCCTCCCCATCTTCACTTCTGAAAGGCTCATCCTCTCAGGGGTGCACTTTTATACCCAGTCATGTTACTGACTTGTTGCCAATAAAGCAAATTAGTTGTGAGACGTTCCACAAATTGTACAAATGTTATGAGCAGTACTTCTTTAGGGCATCAATATTACTGCCCACAGTTTACTCTTCTACCACAGGGATGAAATCCAACACTACTGTTGTTTGCTCCTTGGGGTTAAAGGCCGGGTGTCTCTGTAAAGCATGTTGTGACAACTGCTGTTGTAAAAAGGGCTTTATAAATACATTTGATTGATTGATTTTTCCCTAAATAACGGGGTTTATTTTTATTTTACCTTTATTTTACCACAAAGTCCCTGGTAAAATAGACGGATCCTGTAAATCATTAGATACCTCAGATTGGACACGTGTTTGGTTTTGGCCTGTTGTTTTTATTTTGCAATTGCCAAACTTTGAAGGAAGGCTTCGGTTGAACATGAAACAAAGTAGACTATTAAAAATGCTGGCTCCTAAGGGGCTGTGCATCTGTAAATTAACTTCCTTGCTCTTCAGCCGTATTATTGTGGTCAGGAGTATAAGTCTGTGTCGCGGCACATGGACAATGCCAGGGGCTTGCAGATGGTGGCGCCAATTTTCTGTGCACCTCCCAGATTCGGCGGGGTTGCTGTCGGACTTGCCTTTAATCATTCTAGAGATCCCATGTGGTAGCCTGCAAGCTCAGTTGTTGTTGTGTTCTGCTCTAAGCGTGTTGGTGCTGGCAAACACTTTGTGACTGAACAGCTTGGCGAGACTTGATTTGAAGGACACACGCCCCAATTTTCGACCCCAGAGCCTGCCGGCAGTTGTCGCAATGAAGCAGGGCCACATGTGTGAATTAAACTTTTGGGATTTTCTTCACACAAATGATAAATTACTATTTCTCTTGAATTGTTGAAAAAGGAGCAGTTCGATCAAAACTGAGTGTGAAAGACTGTGGGAAAGAAAATGTAACCTACAGTTAACCCACCTCAGAGGGTTTCGCAGGTTATTGACATCATTGTGAATCTGTTTCTTTACACCACACTGAGCTACTGGCACTCCATCGCCACAACACGTCACACGTAGTGGCCCATTGTTACTGAAGTTGTTCTGTAGTAACACAGCCAGTCTGTGTTTGTTGGCGCAGCGCCAACGATTTGGAGAGAAACACGCCATGTGGAACATTGTCACCAGTGTGTGTCAGGGCGGTAGGTCTGATCTCAGCACCGTGACACCATGTCCAAGCTTCTTTTGTTGGAGCGCTAGCGTGTCCCCCGTGTTTGTTCGCATGCTTCCTCCGCTCACTGCTGAATAATCTGAACCCCCACAGCATTCAATGGACAACAGAGACAAAATGTACTGTACATCAATCACATGCCGGACTGTCTGCTGGTGAAGCTCTGAAAGCAGGGAACATTAGCTTTGTGTGTGTGTGTGTGTGGAAACAAGAGCTACCGTAGAAAGCAGGCGCTGGCTCTTTTTAGGTGCCAGACACGTTTTGGCGCCTTCGAGGCACTCATGACCGCACGCTTCAGAGAGTGTTCTTCAGAGGGTGCTCTTCAGAGAGTGTTCTTCAGAGGGTGCTCTTCAGAGGGTGCTCTTCAGAGGGTGCTCTACAGAGGGTGCTCTTCAGAGGGTGATCTTCAGAGGATGATTTTCAGAGGGTGTTCTTCAGAGGGTGCTCTTCAGGTGGTGCTCTTCAGAGGGTGCTCTACAGAGGGTGCTCTTCAGAGGGTGATCTTCAGAGGGTGATTTTCAGAGGGTGTTCTTCAGAGGGTGCTGTTCAGATGGTGCTCTTCAGAGGGTGCTTTGTGGGTAAACAACAGTGTGTGCTCTCTCTCTGTCTGATGGGGAGTGTGAGCTGTAACTGATCAACCGAACAGGAACACAAAACCACCATGAGTCACTCTGGTTGTATAAATCATCTCAGCTCACCACAGATGTCCCACAGTCTACATGCAGGGAGAACAGAGATCATTTCTCATTTAACAGTGGGGCTTTGTCGGTAATGCCCGTCATGATCCAGAGTTTTGCCGTTTAACCCACGTTAGACTGAAACGTTACCTGCTAGATTAGTCATTGTCACAGATTAGGATGTAAGCATTTTCTGTAAAACAAATAAAGATACTTTTTACAAAACTTTAGCCAGGCTTCTTCCAGTGTTGGGGTCATCACTCAACAGTCACAATTCAGTTTGTTACTTACGCTAAAGGCAACTAAATTACTTTACATATTACTCCTGGGGGGAAAGTAAATTGTTACTTTGCTTTTGGAACTCTTTGTGTTACACACCCCAAAACGTTGAACTCAACCGGCTAAACCAGGCACAGACCCAGTGTCTCACCACAGAGAGAGTGATTTTTTTTTTAACATAAAACTGAATGTAATAGCTGGTATCATAAATGAATAAACATTTGAATGGTCTCAGTGACTAGGTTACAGCTTCACCCAGCCGCAAATTGACCTGGACAGAGAATCAGTGTGCCCCTGCTTCCTAGCCCAGTTTTACATTAATATTCACATTAAACAAGTTGGAACTCACACCAAAAGGATGCTCCCTGGCAGCGACACACCAGTTGGATATCAAATCCTGGTGCGGCCTAAAGACTATTTGGTGCCAGTGTCTGTAGGGGCCAAAAAATATATTATCCCCAGTACTGTTTTGAACCAGCACTGACCAATATTTTAAAATACTATCAGGTTTCTTTTTGAATATCGAGCCCGCTAGAACTCGACTCTGGACTTCAAAGCCAGTTCCACTTTGTTTTTGCTTTGCAGCCTTGTAATCAGGGACTGGCAATTAATGGCCGGCTATCAAAGGATTCGGATTAATACAACATCTGTTTGAAGAACTAAGTGGAGAGAGTTCCTTACATTAATAGATGAGTCTGTGAAAGCGATTGTAGGAGACGTTACGCCCATGAGAAGTGCGCAGCTTATTAAAATCCAATCATAGCAGCAGGCCCAACTAACACCCCGCCTATGTTTTTACTGACAGCCAAATTGGCCAATTGTGCACTCAGCTTTCAGCATCATCTGAGTGACTGTAGAATGATTGCTTTTCGGTAACGTTCCACAATCAGAAACTGATTTTTAACGACTTTGTTGACATCAAGGAACAAATTCAACCCCCCCGGGTGGCAACGAGAGGCCATAGAGATTATACACACAAGCCTTTGTTGATGAGAAACATGTTTTTTCCAAGTTTTAATGGGTTTCTATAAAATATTTTTTCTGTCTGTCTATCTGACATTCCCGCTCTAGCGTTGGTGCTAATATTACATAGCTAGACACATCTCTAGTCACCACAAACCCTAACATACATTTTAACCTAAACCTAGTCTTCTTTCAGATTTTCTTTTATTTACTATCCTTGCAAGGATTTTTGGTGGTAACAATAGTAAAACAAGGACACACACACACACTACGACAAGCGGAACATTCAGTTAAGGAGACCTTCAGGTAAAAAGACCTTCAGGTAAGGAGACCTTCAGGTAAAGAGACCTTCAGGTAAGGAGACCTTCAGGTAAAGAGACCTTCAGGTAAGGAGACCTTCAGGTAAAGAGACCTTCAGGTAAGGAGACCTTCAGGTAAAGAGACCTTCAGGTAAAGAGACCTTCAGGTAAGGAGACCTTCAGGTAAGGAGACCTTCAGGTAAAGAGACCTTCAGGTAAAGAGACCTTCAGGTAAGGAGACCTTCAGGTAAAGAGACCTTCAGGTAAAGAGACCTTCAGGTAAGGAGACCTTCAGGTAAGGAGAGGAGTTTGGGTTCCCTGGGCTCCAAGGGAGGAGGGCCTTGACACTTTACTCACGGCTGATGGAGTGCTGGGAAGAAAATTGAATAGCCAAGCTTGTTATGTTTAGTTTGATAGCGAGACAGGGTCAATTAACACAAAGAATGCCCTTGGATAAAAACCATACCCCGACTTCACTGTATTTCATGTCACATGCGTATTGCCAAGGAATGATTTATTCGTTGATAAATTTGAAGACATCTCACTCCAGTACAAAGAGCCCTATTGTCCTGTTGCCAAACTCTCAACCAATGAAGTGTGCAGCATGCGTGGGGGGACGTTCCAAAGCAGAGTGGACCGCTCCACTCGTCTTGGTCTCAGGTAAAGAACAGCAGGTGGGAGGTACATCCAAAAACCACAGAGTTTTCTATGTCATTTAGGGAGAAACAGCTCAAAACAGCTCAAACAGCCCACCATAACATTCTCCTGCACTACCAGGTCCTCCACCACCTGCACCTTCTGCTCCACCTTCTCTACCACCTCCTCTACCTCCTCCTCGGACCCTTCCCACACTAACACCTGCCACTCCACCTCCTTCTCAAACACTACCACCTCCTCTTCCACCTCCTCTACCTCCTCCTCAACCCCTTCCCACACCACCACCTGCAACTCCACCTCTTGCTCCAACACTACCACCTCCTCTACCACCTTCACATGCACCTCCTCCACCTCTTCCCCCTCCTTCACCACCTCCTCTTCCACCTTCTCCTATTTTTTTGTCTTGTTTATTTTGGTATTAAATTACACAAGCGGTGATTAAATAAACAGATCTTGATCTTGCCCTGTTCTCATTAAGTGAGATGACAATATTTTTTGAAACACCACAGCGTTCCAGTAGATAATGAAGGTACTGAGTTGAACAGGACAATAGCTTGAGGACAGGGAGATCTAAAACGTCCAGGACTGCCAATGAAAACACTGGACCAAACAATGAATGTAGCGCTCAGAATCTAGCTTCCACTGCCCTCCAGGCTTCTTACGATGATCCGGTTGAAAAGTAATGATGGGGAGGTTTTTTCGAGACATGGGAAGTACCAGACCAACAGAGAAACCCATGTTAAAGAGAGCTGTACAACATGATAGACCCCCCCTGTGAGACGGTTTTTGGGAAAGCCCGCCCTCGTGTTCTACAAGATTCACCTGTTTTTGATTATGAATGTTCTAGTAAGAGAGACATTTACTGTTCTAATTAGACTGGTTATCTGGGGTGTTTACTGAAAGAGAGAGAGGTGCCAATGCTTGAAACTGTAAACCACAAAAATGCATACAGTATTTGGGAACAGAGGCAAACAGGACAGGACAGAATAGAACAGAACAGAGAAGAACAAAACAGAGGAGCACAGGGCAGATCGGAGGAGAACAGGTCAGGCTGAGATGGAACTGTTCTAAAAACTGTTCGGTCCAGCTAAGTGATGGAAAGGCTTGTTCTTGTACCAAACCAACAGCGTCTATTGTTGGTTCCCGGCATAAACATGTTTGGAGAATGTTAAGTCTTTGGCCTGTCTGTTGTAGTCCTGTCTGGGGGTATGAGAATGCAAAACCCCTTCGTCCGCAGACAGACACTTTCGGGAAAACCGCCGGAGCAGAACATTTCTTGCCGAGCGAAAGCTGTGGGACACCCCCTGTGAAGTGTATGGTCTAGATGAGTTTTCGGTATAACCGGATGTCTCTTTGACAGGACTATTGTTTTCCTCCTCATTAGGGCCCAGGAACAAAAGCTGTCTGTGTGTGTACATGTCAGCTACCCACAATGCCACACAAAAAGCAGGGATTACGTGCGCCTTCCGTCTCTTGACCTGGTCCACATGTATGTCTCGTTCTTTTTTTATTTTTTCTCCTCTCTCACTTTCTTCTTCTCACACCAGATGTTTGTTTTCTTATCTCCTTAACTCCATTTCTCTCCCTCTCGTTCTCACTCACTCTCTCCCTCTAGCTCCCTCTTTCACTCTTCTCAGCCTCTTTCTTCCTTTATTTGTCCTTCCTTTTTCCCTCTCCCTCTCTATTTTCTCCTTTTCTCCTCCTCTCTCTCTTCTTTTCACATACCACTTTCTTTCCCTGCACCTACATCCCTCCATCTCTCCTTTCTTCTTCCCTTCTTTCTTGCACTTCTTTTTGGAGTTCTAACATCTTTCAATGAGAGGTGTGCATAAACCTGCAAAACATCATTACACTTTGGTTCTCTTTTTGCCCCTGAGCCCACTTCATCTCTCCGACCTTTACGCTGTTCTTTGTACAGATGTATTGGAAGCACATAAGATCTTACAGTTCTGTCACAACTGTTAACACACATTTCCTGAGTGCGTAATACATTTTCTCAAAACTATAAACACACTTCCTGAAACACCACACTGACCAAACCCCAGACTTCTTACGCAAAATGAATCATACTCTAAATCATATTATCCGTCATATAAACAAAACTTTGTTCTCAAACACTGGACAAAACTATCAAATACAATGTCACAACTAAATACCAACTGAGCACTGCAGCGAGGAAAAATGCTATCATGAAAAGCTATTAATTAATCATTAACAATAATGTGTTCCAGAATTCCCCCAGTTAATTTAGCTTTATATTAAGGACTATACATTATTAGAGGGAATGTGGAGATGTACAGAAAATACACAAATACCAACGTTGTTCATGTTGTGGGCGAATTTACAATGTATTTCACCAACAGTTGAAACTCAGGGTAAAAGTGGGTGTTTCTTAGGCAGGAATAGATTTATAGTAAAAAAAAACAGAAAAGGAACCAGGAAAGCCTAGTTCAGCTGGCCCACTATTAAAAGTGATAAATACTGTTGCCCTGCTGGACTCAAACCCAGGACTCCCCGCGTGAGAGGCGGTGTACCCCACAGTGCTATACATTTGCCCAGGGTCGGTAGAGCACCAGATCATGTTTTTAATGTCAACTCCAACCAGCGAGGGCTGTGATAACTGTAAATCCATAACTGCCCTAACTGTGGGGGCAATAAGACAGTATTGCTGATTCAGTCTTATGATGTGACTGGCTGCAATGTGTCAAGGTTTTTGCTACTTTCAGCTCCAAATGAAGAGCAGGCTCCCATTTTTCATTTGCGCATATCTGGTCTGGTGGGAAAGATGTGTTTAATTCAGGGGACACACATAAAGACCTCCAACTCCACCATAGTTGATGCATGTGTTGTGGAGATGAAGGTCACCAGTTCGCCCACTATGTAAGCAGGCAGATTGCCAGCGGAGGAAGCGATTCTGTTAGCAGTAGCACGTTGTTAGTACATTGTTGGAACGTTGTTAGCATGTTGTTAGCATGTTGTTAGCACATTGACTTTGGTGGCATGAGGTAACAATACTCCGTAATTTTGGAGTGGTTGTAATACTCAAAGTATATTTTTAGTTTGGTGACGGCGATGCATTGGTGACAGCGAACTCCAATAACGAACTGCCCCTAACAATACAGAAACTGTGTGGAGCGGAGTAGAGGTGTGAGGCCATTAACACCAGAGCCAGGTATCTCGCTCAAACCAGGCTCTTGAAACTTTTCTCAGTGTACGTATATTTGCTGCCTAAGCTTGTGAACACAAAGCATCTGTGATTTGGAGCTCTAACAGATAATTGGACAATAATTGGAATCTGTCCTTCTAGTAGTATTCATTATGAACAGACAGTGCCCTCTTGCTCTGACACGTGTTGTAAATGCACGCCTTGGAACAAATGCTTGTTTTCTGATACAGTTCCCCCTGTAAGTATCTGGACAACAAAGGATTTGTGGTTTTTCACCAGCACTATGGATTCAAAATGATAATGGAGCTAAATCACAGACTATCATCTTCTATTTAAGGGTATTTTCATCCATATCCATTGAAGGGTTTAGGCTGTCCTCCACATAATCCCTGTCATTTAGGAGCGTTACTAAGAGGTAGGTGTGGATGGTTCATTCAATCTGGACCGCAAGACGCCACATCCCCAGTTAGCTTCAGAAACAGGATGGCCTGAGCAATACCAAAATGAGTCTACCGAGTTCTGGGGAAAAAAGGGTGTTGTGAACAGATGAGACAAATTAACATGTACCAGAGTAATGGCAAAGGGGAAGTCTGTATTTCACTTTATGCAGATGTTACTGAAGGGCATCACCAGGGATGATACCCAACATCTGGTTATGTTAATGGGTCGCAGACTTCAGGCAGTCATCAAATGAGAAGGTACTAAATATGATGACTTTATCAAAGATTATGTTCATTTCTCAAATTACTTTTGTTCCCCTAAAAAAGAAGTGCAGTAAATCATACACGGTTTATGGTCGATGGATGTGAATACTCTAAAATGAAACCCTGACTTGAATAATCCATTCAAATCCAATGCACTTGAATACAAAGCCAAAAAAAATGTTGTCACAGTCCTAATACTTATTGACTGCTATGTAACCGGTTAAAATAGCCTACTCAGAGTGTTTGCCTTAGGCTGTCTAGACTAGAGCATTCCAACTTTTATAACATCCCAGAAACATGCCAGAAAACAGTCTAAAGAATTCAAACTCATGTGCAGTGAGTAGATAAATAGTGGAATGCCAGCGGAGGGGTGTGTTCTATGCAAGTTGGGGAGTAACTTATTACAAGTAATCCGTTACATGTAACAAACAGTTACATTTACAAAAAAACAGTAACTGTAAACCGTTACGTTACCAACAAAAATATACAGATACTTTTGAAAAAATTTATGATTACATTTGAATTAATTCAATTGAAAGAGAATAGGTGCGTGGAATAATTATGACACGTTGTATGTTTGAGTTCATTATTTAATTTTATAAAAATATTGTTATTTGAACCAAAATATGAATTGGAAGGTGGAGGCGCATAACCAGTTCAGTGACAGAGGAAGCGCTAGTTAAAATGTCTCCAGTTTTGGTTGGTTGGATGGCTGGTAAAAACAGAGTATATCTTCGATAATATTAGCCAAGTCATATAAAATGTGTTTAGTAATCTACTGGACGCATAATTCCCAGAACAATGATAGGCAATAGGCCTACCTGGGGTTACATCTTTTTCAAATTTCAAGGTTTATTTGTCAAATGCACCGAACAACACATCCAGTAAGAGTTGCCGAAAAACTTTTACAGGAATTGTTTAATAGATTAGGCAACTATTTGTTAGATAGCTGCAACATGGCGCTGCCTTCAAGATAAAACATTATATGGATTTTACCATGACATTTGAGGAGAAAAGGTGTGTTGGGAAGCACCCTGCCAAAGGATGATTATTTGCATTTGACACGGCCACATCAACTCCGTCCATACAGGTAGGGCATGTGATTATGCTTGCTTTGCCTCCCTGAAAATTGTCTTCATTGGCTATCATTGGTTGCGGACGTCATTTGCTTTGGGTTAAGAGTGCAGGTTTATAATCACAGTTTATTTCTTTCATTTGCATTTTGAAAATCCATCAATGGCGGCCATAATAATCGCAGGTTATGTTCGCGCTGGTAAATCTTATTTCTATGCGGGTGTTCACGATTGCAAACTTGCATTTGCGTGCCGGGGGTTTCTGCAACATTTTGGCAATGTTGGTTGTGGAGCAAATCATCAGACTATTGCAGTATGCAAATTCCGTTTATGGCCAGCTATATAAACTCTAACACAAGGTGTTCAGTTGGTAATAGGCTAATCCTATTTGTTTTCCAATGCCTCTTAATATGAAAGTAATCTAAAAGTAATCTGATTAAGTTACTGAGTTTGAGTAATCAAAAAGTTACGTTACAGATTACTAATGTGGACAGGTAACTTGTAACTGTAACGGATTACATTTAAAAATGAACCTACCCAACCCTGGTTCAATGTACCATGTGGCTACTCCACTAGATGGCTGTGTCCCAAAAAGTCCCCTTTCTATTATTTTTATCCAGGGTGGGAAACTGTTGCTGAAATCCACAGGTGCTATAAGGTCTTCACAAAATCTGATCAACAGTTTAGACCCACTACACTGAGCTAACTGATCAACACATGATCAACTGAGCTGATTTAGACCCACTACACTGAGTTAACTGATCAACACCTGGTCAACCATTTAGACCCACTACACTGAGCTAACTGATTAACACCTGGTCAATCATTTAGACCCACTACACTGAGCTAACTGATCAACACCTGGTCAACCATTTAGATCCACTACACTGAGCTAACTGATCAACACCTGGTCAACCATTTAGACCCACTACACTAAGCTAACTGATCAACACCTGGTCAACCATTTAGATCCACTACACTGAGCTAACTGATCAACACATGTTCAACTGAGCTGATTTAGACCCACTACACTGAACTAACTGATCAACACCTGGTCATCCATTTAGACCCACTACACTGAGCTAACTGATCAACACCTGGTCAACCATTTAGACCCACTACACTGAGCTAACTGATCAACACCTGGTCAACCATTTAGACCCACTACACTGAGTTAACTGATCAACACCTGGTCAACCATTTAGATCCACTACACTGAGCTAACTGATCAACACCTGGTCAACCATTTAGATCCACTACACTGAGCTAACTGATCAACACCTGATCAACTGTTAGGAATTCCAAAGAGTCTTTCAGTTAAAATGTATGATAATGGATATTAAAATAAACCTCCATACTCTGCTGATGTAGGGGGATCTGAATGGATATTAAATGAAACCTCCACACTCTGCTGATGTAGGGGGATCTGAATGGATATTAAATGAAACCTCCACACTCTGCTGATGTAGGGGGATCTGAATGGATATTAAATGAAACCTCCACACTCTGCTGATGTAAGGGGATCTGAATGTAGCCTTTCTAAATCCAACGTGTCCTATAATGCTGCAAATAGTCATTTAATTTGGATAGCGTTGATTTATTTTACGAAGTTATGTTAAAGCCTTTTCTTAATAGGCTGATACATACTGACACATATAAACATACTGACACACACACACACACGCATGCACTCACTGTGAAGAGTGACACACAACCATAATGTACTGAACTTACCCATTTGAGGTCCAGGACATTTCTCTGCAGAGCACAAAATGTCCCTTTTTGGGGTAGCATCGTCCGCGTGTCCCGCCAGTGCTGTGTTCTCGTGTCAAACCCGCCTGGGTACGATAGGTCGCCCTCCCCCTCACACCCACTTCCATACCCACTGTTTCTGGCAATGCAGGGATTGTTTGTTTGCAAAGCTTCTGGGTGACCTGCTCTGTTCCGGGTCTAGTCTCCTCATCACCTGGGAGTAGACAGCGACATCAATTAGGATGGGGATTGCTTCCTCTGCGTCCACGTCCCCAAATGCAACGTTGGCAGCTCAACATTATGTGTGTGTTTGTGTGTCTGTGTGTGAGTGTGTGGGTGTCAGTTTGTGTAGACTGGGGTGTGTGTGTGTCCTTCACCCAGCAGTGCTGGCAAGGCCAAACGGGGTCTTTCAGAGGGGTGCCAGAAAACAATCATATAAAGAGTCCCCCCCCGCTGATACTGTTGCCCCCGGTACACTTCAAACCACACTCTATTTACTATTCAGTGGCCTACATTGGACACGGGCTCATGCAGCGAGTAGAATGCAGTTCCAGTTAGTTCCATTCAAACCAGAGGAGAGGAGGAGTGTGAGCATGAGTGGAGGAGGAGAGGAGCAGCGAGGAGAAGTAGGGGAGAGGAGTGGAGAGGAAGAGGAGGAGGGGAGAGGAAATGATAGGAAAAGGAGAGGAGGAGAGGAGAGGAAAGAAGAGGAGGAGGAGAAGAGGAAGAGAGGAGGGGGAGAGGAGGGGCAGGAGGATGGGTGAATAAAGGCAAGGAGCAGGAGGAGGGGAGGGGGAGTAAAGGAGTTGAGGAGATGAGGAGGATGAGAAGAAGTTGGAATATGATTGACTTTTGGATGGAAAAAACTCAAGCTCCACATTCTTTGAACACTCCCAGATTTGCTTCCAGCAGGCAAGTGCCCCCCCAACCCCCACCACTACCCCCCATGCCAAACCAAACCCTAACCCCCCACCACCCCTCATTAAAAGTCCCCCATAAAATTAAATTTATCTACAGAGTTTTTGTGGTACCGAAAAAGTAGACGTGTTACCTTTTTCCGAGGACTAGCTCAGTGTTTCTGCATGGTCCTGGCACCATGGTTTAACACAGCCATGCCCTGTAACACTGTCCTCAGCTCACCTCCTGACAGGGGAGTCTGAAGCTTCAGTCCACTGTCCTGGTCACCATCCACATCACCAAGGGGAATTCTGGGAGTTAAGGTGTGGCCAATGTATGGGCAAGAATCCGGACAAACAGAAAAAAGTAGGGCCCTCTAAAACACAAACATACACACACACACACACATATACACACACCTACAAAAACACATACAAACCCACACATCAACACACATGCACTCACTTGTGTCCTTAGGGATCAACTGTAATGAGTGAATCCATTAAACTTCATTTGAAACACATTTCCCTTGTGCAATTCAAAGTGTATAATAAAGAATGAGAAATATCCAAAACAGATCTATTAAAAATGTAAAACATGCTTTCACAAAGTAGAATAGTATAACAATCATAAAATAGCTGTTACTAGCTGTGTAATCATCATAGATTGGTTTGTGTTGGAAAACTGCCTGTCCGGGGATCCAAACTGTTTGTTAAACCTCTTAAGTACCCAGACGAGGTCTTGTTGCAGCGGTTCTGGACCGGTTCTGACAAACATTTCTATGTGCAGTTTGCCCTAAGAACGGCTCAGCATGAATTCCTGCCCACTCCCGGGATTACATTTAGCTCACTAGTGAAAATTAAAAAGGTAGGTATAAGGAGCTCAGTTAGTCTGCTGCAAGGTCTCAGGCGTCAGTCATATGAAATGGGACAAATGTTCATCTGTCAACAAGTGGGAGTGTTATTCTTTTATTGCAGTTGCAGGAAATGTGAAGTCTTATTTCTGCCTTACTATGCCTTTAATAGTTTGATTGTTACTATCTAAAAGAATCATTGCAGCATTTTCAAGCCCTGCACATTTGCTGAATAGAAAAACCAATGTGATATTTAATATCAGACGGATTGACAGACGGATCGGTGCAGCTTCTGCAGTAATGCGGTCGATGCATCGGTCTGTCGTGGTGAAGAAAGAGCTCCACATCGAGAGGGGTCAGCTGAGATGGCTTGGGCATCTGTTCCGGATGCCTCCTGAACGCCTTCCTGGGTAGGTGTTCCGGTCCCGTCCAACCGGGAGGAGACCCCGGGGAAGACCTAGGACACGCTGGAGGGACTATGTCTCCCGGCTGGCCTGGGAACGCCTCGGTGACCCCCCGGAAGAGCTGGAGGAAGTGTCTGGGGAGAGGGAAGTCTGGGCATTTCTGCTTAGACTGCTGCCTCCGCGACCCGGCCCCGGATAAGCGGAAGATGATGGATGGATTGATATTTAATATTTTCCATACTTGTTGGTAATGCTTGTACCGTTTGCTTGAGCTCCTAGAGTAAACACATCTCGACTGTGTTGTATCTTAAATTACCTGAAATGAATCTGCTCACTCCGAATGTACCCATTCTGCCCTGTTAGCAGCTAGCCACACCACTGAACAAAATGAGTTGAAAGACGTCTTTAGAACTTCTAGTCAATTCATGTATTTGTTTATTCAAAGACAAAGACGTCTTTTCAATGTCTTGTGCTAGTAGGGACCCCACCCTCCCCGAAGTAATTAAATCACACACCCATCTGTCGCACTGAATTGCGGAAAGAGCCATTATACTACACACCCATGTGCAGGCCACATCGCTTTTCATTATGCCCCCAAACGTAAATATACCAGGGCCTGCAATCCATCTCCCTTGGACAGATGGGTGATACCGCCTCACAGCAACCTAAGTTGGTGAACAACTTCTCCCTACCTCCCAGAGCCATGGCCTTGTCTCCCCACAACCTCCCAGAGCCATGGCCTTGTCTCCCCACAACCTCCCAGACCCATGGCCTTGTCTCCCCACAACCTCCCAGACCCATGGCCTTGTCTCCTCCCTACCTCCCAGAGCCATGGCCTTGTCTCCTCCCTACCTCCCAGAGCCATGGCCTTGTCTCCTCCCTACCTCCCAGACCCATGGCCTTGTCTCCTCCCTACCTCCCAGACCCATGGCCTTGTCTCCTCCCTACCTCCCAGACCCATGGCCTTGTCTCCTCCCAACCTCCCAGACCCATGGCCTTGTCTCCCCACAACCTCCCAGACCCATGGCCTTGTCTCCCCACAACCTCCCAGACCCATGGCCTTGTCTCCCCCCAACCTCCCAGACCCATGGCCTTGTCTCCCCCCAACCTCCCAGAGCCATGGCCTTGTCTCCCCACAACCTCCCAGAGCCATGGCCTTGTCTCCCCACAACCTCCCAGACCCATGGCCTTGTCTCCCCCCAACCTCCCAGACCCATGGCCTTGTCTCCCCACAACCTCTCAGACCCATGGCCTTGTCTCCCCACAACCCCCCAGAGCCATGGCCTTGTCTCCCCACAACCTCCCAGAGCCATGGCCTTGTCTCCCCACAACCTCCCAGAGCCATGGCCTTGTCTCCCCACAACCTCCCAGATCCATGGCCTTGTCTCTTCCCTACCTCCCAGAATCATGGGCTTGTCTCCCACCTACCTCCCATAGCCATGGCCTTGTCTCCCACCTACCTCCCAGAACCATGGTGTCTACACAAACCTACTCCAGTGAAGTAGACCCTACTCTGTGTCCCAAATGGTTACCTATTACCCATGGGCCTTGGTCAATTTGAGCACTTTGTAGGGTATCAAGTGCCATTTCGGACACATAATTTGTCTGAATTGAATGTTAGCAATGCTCCAAAGCAGAATCTGGGAGTTATTTATTAGTAGCATAAGCTTCCTAGAAAATGCATTTAATCTTGTTTTATTGCTTCTTGTCATATTTTTTGATTAAATCAAATAATGTAGAGTTGCCAATTAAATTAAGCAATTAGAAAAGAGGTCTTTCTTGCACCAATGGAGGTCATGTTGGATTAGTTCAAAACCTGCTGGGAGTTCTTCTCATCTGCCAAATGGCTTCCAATTCCACACGCATTCCACTCTTTCAGACCAGTCCACTTCTATACACCAGTCCACTCCTTTACACCAGTCCACTTCTTTAAACCAGTCATCTTTTACAACATTCCACTTCTTTAAACCAGTCCACTCCTTTACACCAGTCATCTTTTACAACATTCCACTTCTTTAAACCAGTCCACTCCTTTACACAAGTCCACTTTTTCAGACCAGTCCACTCCTTTACACCAGTCCACTCCTTTACACAAGTCCACTCCTTCAGACCAGTAAACTCCTTTACACCAGTCCAATACTTTACACCAGTCCACTCCTTTATACTAGTCCACTCCTTTACACATGTCCACTACTTTAAACCAGTCCACTCCTTTACACCAGTCCACTCCTTTATACTAGTCCACTCCTTTACACCTGTCCACTACTTTAAACCAGTCCACTCCTTTACACCTGTCCACTCCTTTACACCTGTCCACTCCTTTACACCTGTCCACTCCTTTACACCAGTCCACTCTTTCAGACCAGTCCACTTTTTCAGACCAGTCCACTCCTTTACACCAGTCCACTCCTTTACACCAGTCCAGTACTTTACACCAGTCCACTCCTTTACACTAGTCCACTCCTTTACACCTGTCCACTACTTTAAACCAGTCCACTCCTTTACACCTGTCCACTACTTTAAACCAGTCCACTCCTTTACACCTGTCCACTACTTTACACCAGTCCACTCTGTTAAACCAGTCCACTCCTTTACACCTGTTCACTCTTTGATTTTCTGTAATTTTGTATATTTTGGTCATTATATTTTTTTAAATGGTATCTGACTTAAGCAATAACATAACATTTGTTAAGACTCACCAAAGTGTTAAGGAAGGATTTTCTATGGACCGTCAGAAGTGAAGTTTTGTGTCTGATATGGGTCCTGTCTGGGGAAGACCATACACTCCAAACACTGCAAGCAGTGGAGGTGGGAGTGTGATTTATTAAGGGTGACATCCTGGTCTCCCAGTTCCTCATGCAGGAAAGCACTCCGAAGAATCACAGCACCACCCCAAAACCATTACACCACCATCCCTACTACATCATCACACAGTCACACCCAAAAATATAACACTACCATCCCCAGAACATCACACTACCATCCCCAGAACATCCCACCACCATCCCCAGAACATCACACTACCATCCCCAGAACATCGCATTACCATCCCCAGAACATCACACTACCATCCCCAGAACATCACACTACCATCCCTACAACATTGCACTACCATCCCCAGAACATCACACTACCATCCCCAGAACATCACACTACCATCCCTAGAACATCACACTACCATCCCTACAACATTGCACTACCATCCCCAGAACATCACACTACCATCCCCAGAACATCACACTACCATCCCCAGAACATCACACTACCATCCCTAAAACATCACACTACCAGCCCCAGAACATCGCACTAAAATTCCTACAACATCACACTACCATCCCCAGAACATCACACTACCATACCCAGAACATCACACTGCCATCCCCAGAACATCACACTACCATCCCTACAACATCACACTACCATCCCCAGAACATCACACTATCATCCCTACAACATCACACTACCATCTCCAGAACATCACACAACCATCCCCAGAACATCGCACTACCATCACACTACCATCCCCAGAACATCACACTCCCATCCCTACAACATCACACTACCATCCCTACAACATCACACTACCATCCCTACAACATCACACTACCATCCCTACAACATCACACTACCATCCCTACAACATCGCACTACCATTCCCAGAACATCGCACTACCATTCCCAGAACATCGCACTACCATTCCCAGAACATCATACTACCATTACCAGAACATCATACTACCATCCCCAGAACATCATACTACCATCCCCAGAACATCATACTACCATCCCCAGAACATCACACTACCATCCCCAGAACATCACACTACCATCCCCAGTCCTTATAACGTTCTTTGTGGAGCCCTGAATCTTGACAGGTGCTTTCAGGTGTCTTTGGAAAACTTAAGTTTATTGAGTGGATTGTTGATTCTACAGTGATGTGAGATAATGATCAGCAATTACAGATAACAAATGTTGGGTTTCAATCATTGTGCACAACCAGTTTGTTCTCTTTGTACAATTGTCTACTGAATATTAGGTTTAATTGCAAATCATTGCATTCAAATTTGCATTGCAAGGCATTGCATTGCATTTTTATATATTTTTTTTTTTTGTGGAAATGGGACACATACATTTTCATTGCAATGTAAATAGGGATTAGGTGGTGTGTGTGTGTGTGTTCTGAGCAGGCAGCCAACCAGACAGCCTGTGGCTTTGTTACTCAACTCTCAACCCATCCCAAGGAGTGGAAATAGCTCACATTGTTCAAAGCACTGTGGGATAATAGCAGCCAGTGTCACTGAGTTAAAATGTGCATGCATGCATGAACACACTCACACAGACACACTAAGTTTTAATATATTGGCGAAGATCAGCAATTTAGCACTTAAACCAAAACTATTTTCCACAACCCGTAAATCTAACCCTAGCCTTGAAACTCCAATTCTACCCCTGTATGTAAACCCAACCTCAACCCTTAACACATATCTAGCCCTAATTTTACCCTAACTCTAAATAAAAAGTATATATTGCTAGCGAGGGCTGGCCAAATGTCCAACATTCACCAGAGTTGACCTGTTTCACAACACTTAAGAGTTTAATAAGTGCGTACGAACAAACGTGCAGCAGCCATCCAAACGTTACACAACATGCAGCGTGTTCAGCAAAAATCACAATTTACTGCTGTCAGATACCGAGTCCAGAATATCTGCTGTTTCTCCTCGGCTGACCTGTTCAAACTCCTGATGAGGATGAGTCCCCCATGACACGCCCTGGGGATGGGGCCCGGCGGATGAAGCAAAAACCTACGGACATGCGTACCTGCACGTACACGCGCACACACATCTGGTCAGTAGTAGTGTACATCACTTGGGGAACAGGGGGCCATTTGGGAAGCGGCCCTTTAACTCTAGTGTCAGCGTGAAGGGGCGTGAGGAAGGGGCGTGAGGAAGGGGCGTGAGGAAGTGGTCGCAACCGGCACATTATTTCCCCCTGAAAGATGTGACTAGAGAGCGTCCTGAGTGCACGTCCGCTCTTCTTATTCTGGTCCCGATCCCAAAATGACACCCCTGGTCCTTCCGGCGCACACGCTGGTCAAAAGTAGTGCGCTTAATTCTAGGGCGCCATTTGTGATGAAGCTAGAGGTGTGAAAGATCTCTCCAAACAAGGCACGTTTTTTTTCCCAACGCTGATCCCAATGCTTGTAGACGGTCGACCGCAGGGGCCACATATGCTGGTGGCTTTGAGGCTTGAAATGGCGCGTGTGTTTCTAGTCAGCACAGACGCCCGCCGCGTCTGTTCTTCTGGTTTGAACATTGTCCATGCGGTGAGACCGCGTGTGGCTCCTGAATGGCACTCTGTTCCATACAACAGTGCACTCCTTTTCAGAGGACCCATAACAGTGACTTGGGACGTGTTCGGAGAGCTAAGGGACTACAGAGCCAGTCCGGATGATTCCAACACTTGCGTGCAGACTAGGCTTGTAGAGGCAATTGTAAGGTGCAATAAATCAAGCTATTGACGGCAGTATGCTAGCTGGGGGGGGGGGTCTGCAGTCAGGAACACAGGGATCACAAAGACCAACAGACTATCACACACACTGCATTTGTACATTCCACTGCAGCAGTGCCACACAATGAAAAACACATGTTCCTTCTCTGATTCCTTCACAGTCTCGGACTCACTCAGTCTCTCTCTCTTTCTCCTCGCTCTCTCTCTCTCTCTCGATCTTCACATTTCTCAAAAATGGATTTAATTTGAGATATTAACAATCAAGTGTTCTTTTGAATCCATCGATGAGAGAAGTGCCGTGTCATTGACATGTTTAAAAAAAATGTATATGTTAGAATTAGAAATTGGTGGAAGTCGGAAAGAAACAACAGTGTGTCACTTGTGTGTGTGTGTGTGTGTGTGTGTGCACGCATGTGCGTGTGTGGTTGGGTGTGTGTATTTGCACAGAAATTACCAACCATTAAATTTTCTCATATTGCTTGTTTATTAAAATGGACCAATAAAGGAATGATTCATGTGATCTATGCCTTTATTTACATACTGTACAGTCAGTCTTTCTGACTGCAAAACCCAAACCCCCTCAGACTGCTGTCAGGCTGGGATAAATTCACACGTATGAGACTGCTGCCCCCTGCCGTTTCATCCTATACATAACCATGATGTAGATCCTGACACTGGTGTATTTACTGAGCCTGAAAGAGCTCAAAGTCAAAGTCCAGTCCATCTGTGAAAACATGGATGTGTTTCTTTTGGCATAAGAAATGTGATTGTGTAATGTGTATCTAAGATGTTTGTTATGGCATTGTGTTTCTGATTTCATATTGGTGACCTTGACAGAAATGGGATGTGATGGTGATGCAGCCTATTGTTCCACTAACGTTTTTAGGGTTACATTATAAAACATATGACTTTGGGTGACTCCTTGTCATTGAACACATGTCCTTTGGATGAGGAGAGAGTGAAAGTGAAATGATAAGGTTTCCAGAAATGTCGAGGTACAACTGTCATTATGGCCCCACTCTTGGCTACAGTTGAGCCAGGTTGACTCGTCAAGGCCAGCTCTGATCTCTTGACACAATAAAATACATTTTATTTAGGACTTCAGGGGATTCACAGAAATCAAGTACTATCATGCCAAGGAAACTGTTGCTTTGAAAGTCAAAGTTACCTGGGGGAGGAGAAACATTATCATGATACAGTTTTCTGTTTGGAACAATAACGTTTTAATTTGAATCAATCTATACCTGAATTCGTTGTAATAAACAGTACCAGGTGGAATTGAATAAGTGAATTCACAAAACCACTAGAGGTCAGTGTGGTGGCGACTACTCCGACGACCAATTGGAATGGGGATTTGGCTCGTTACCAGGGAAACCAGAGAGTTGGAGTCGGAAGGGATTGCTTGTTCATGAGAACCAAATCAAAGGCTAACGAGGATACTACCGTTATTGCCGTTATCTGGCTAAAAGAATAACTGAAATAATAGGTAAATTAAAGGTGTTTTGTTGATATGTCATTACGTTCTACGTGTGTGCTCGTGATTATTGATTAGGTCGCAAACGTAACGTATAGTGAAAATTTGCTAACGTTAGCTTGCTAACTTTACTGCAAGGTCTAATGTCGCTGGGTGAGTAACTACGTTATTATAACTTGACTGAGTGCTAGTGATGCCACTGCTAACGTTAGCATAATGTTATCGGGTTTAGGTCTGCGGTCTCGAGTCTCAGCATCTCTACACATCTGAACCGCAGGCTAATCAAGATTAACCTAATGTGCTAGCTAATCGCCACCTTATTATTACTAGCCTTCACATTGAATAAGTCGTTTCCTTGTGTCAGAATGCTAGCAGTTCCCTTTAACTTTCGCGTGTTAACTTCAGAAATAATTAAAATCCAATAATTCGCTTGGTAGTGTAAGTTATATTCCCGGGCATAGCATAGTCTTTTGCGCCCTGACTGGATTCCATTTAGGAGACGTTTGGCTCACTGCGCTTGTGCGTGCAGAACCGATCTGCAGCAAGCCTGCTAGCGTTAGCTAGCAAGCAATGGATGGCTGTCATGCTGGAGCAAGGAATGGGATCGTGCCGCCGGTGAGGTCTCATCTGACACATGTGAGGAAAATAAATCTGTAGATCTGCGTGTTTGCGATTGCATTCTAAAATGCTGTGGTCATCAACGAGAACAGTCCACAGCAGTGACCATAGTCGATTCAACCCACGCCAGTGAAAAGGTGAGTCAATCACAAATTGATATGTACAGTATATATTTTGTATCGAATATAATGAGCATTGTCATGACATGGGAATGTTGAGTTTGTTTTATACTCTGTCTTGATGATGGCTGTATTGTAGGATTTTGTAATTAACTACAGAGCAGAGTTTCAACACGATTATTGATTTGAGATTAACCTGCATGCCGTCCTGCATATTAAACATTTGGATTTTGTCCTACAGTGTTAACAATTTACACGTAGCAATTTAGTTAATCATTAAATCGGGTCCCTCTCTCCCCAGATTGCCCCCGTCCCCTTATGGATGTGTGTAACCCCAACCGTACAGCCCCGGTGAGTGAGGCTGGGCACCGCCGGGACCTGCCGCCGTGCTCCCGGACCAACGGGTGGAGCTGGCCTCCGCACCCATTCCAGCTGCTGGCCTGGCTTCTCTACCTCTTCTTTGCTGTGACCGGGTTTGGGGTGTTTGTGCCTCTGCTGCCTTCCCACTGGATCCCAGCCGGCTACATTGTATCCTCTCTGTCTGTGTACATGATCCATGAGTCTTTGTACATGACCCATGAGTCTTTGTACATGACCCATCAGTCTTTGTACATGACCCATCAGTCTTTGTACATGACCCATGAGTCTTTGTACATGACCCATGAGTCTTTGTACATGACCCATGAGTCTTTGTACATGACCCATCAGTCTTTGTACATGACCCATGAGTCTTTGTACATGACCCCTGAGTCTTTGTACATGACCCATCAGTCTTTGTACATGACCCATCAGTCTTTGTACATGACCCATGAGTCTTTGTACATGACCCATCAGTCTTTGTACATGACCCATGAGTCTTTGTACATGACCCGTCAGTCTTTGTACATGACCCGTCAATCTGTGTACATGACCCATCAGAAAGTCACTCTCAAGGCTCTTTGGTCTCAGTGTGATCGACTCTAGCAGTCCAACCGCTGCTTCTAAGCTGTAATCTACGATTGAGGCTGTGTAGGGGTTAACTTCTCTTTAAAGGAAGTCAACTAGGGAAGTTAATTGATATTTTAACCTAACGCTACAACTGATGAAGTTACTGTTTGTATTTTTGTGATTGTGTTGTGTTGGGGTAGCACTGGCACCTACTTTATTGAGCAGACTTACACCTACTTTATTGAGCAGACTTACACATACTTTATTGAGCAGACTTACACGTACTTTATTGAGCAGACTTACACCTACTTTATTGAGCAGACTTGGAATTTCATGGCTAACTGAGGTTTGATAATGACTGTGCACATAAATTATGCACATAACACCAATCAATCAAGCATTTTTATAAAGCCCTTTTTAAGTATTATATGTCCAGCCCAAACTCCTGTTAATGTCAGATGTTCCAGCCTGTGTCTTTAACCACGCCTCCCCAGTGTACTGGCATCATGTTTGTGTGTCACCTATTCGTGCACCTGATGGCGGTGTCCGTGGACCCCGCCGACTACAACGTGCGTGCCAAGAGCTACCATGGCCCCATGCCCGTCTTTGACCGCACCAAACATGCCCACGTCATCGAGAACTGTCACTGCTACCTCTGCCAAGTGGACGTGTGAGTTTTGGTCTGGAAGCCTCCGTGGTCCGGCAGATGAACACTGTCACCAAGGCCCTTGTGACACTCACGATGCGTCCCAAATGCGCCCTTTTCATAGTGCACTGCATGAACCCGGGCCAGCAGGGCTTGGGTCAGGATTAGTGTACCACATAGGGAACAGGATGCTGTTTGAGATTCCAGTCAAGGTAGCTCATTAAGCAGAGCAGTGCTCTGGACAATACCTGCCCTCCTGTATGAGACCATCGGCTGAATGACTTCAGTGTACGTGTGCTTGCTTGGTTCCCTCTCTGATGTTTGGCCTGTCTGAGGAGAGAGCCAGAGAGTGAATTGAGGTCAGCGGTTAGAGCAGTGTGTTCAGTGAATAGACACACAAGTCCCGGCGGCAGTAGTAGTAGTAGCAGCAGGGCATTGGTGAAGGGGGTTTAGGGTACTGTAGGAGTGGGGCGGGGCTGGAAGACTCCCTGATGGTCTGAGGAGTTGTTGCTGGGCAGACTGGAGAATGCAGGAGAGAACAGGAGGGCTAGCAGTGGTTGTGGAGGGATGGGGAGAAGCAGATGAAGAGATTGGTTGACTGGCGTTGATCTGAAAACCTAAATTCAATAAGGAGCACTTAAACTACCAGAATACGGGAGAGACGGTTGTCTGGGTGTCTGATAGGAGAGAGGTTAGAGATCTACACAACAGTTGGGTGTATAAGAGACAGCTGGATGGACGTCTGGTGGAGAGACGGCAGGATAGAGACATTGAGGACAGCTGGGTGGGTGTCTAAGAGACGGCAGGATGGAGACATTGAGGACAGCTGGGTGGGTGTCTAAGAGACGGCAGGATGAAGACATTGAGGACAGCTGGGTGGGTGTCTAAGAGACGGCAGGATGGAGACATTGAGGACAGCTGGGTGGGTATCTAAGAGACGGCAGGATGGAGATGTTGAGGACAGCTGGGTGGGTGTCTAAGAGACGGCAGGATGGAGATGTTGAGGACAGCTGGGTGGGTGTCTAAGAGACGGCAGGATGGAGACGTTGAGGACAGCTGGGTGGGTGTCTAAGAGACGGCAGGATGGAGACGTTGAGGACAGCTGGGTGGGTGTCTAAGAGACGGCAGGGTGGAGATGTTGAGGACAGCTGGGTGGATGTCTAAGAGACGGCAGGGTGGAGATGTTGAGGACAGCTGGGTGGATGTCTAAGAGACGGCAGGATGGAGATGTTGAGGACAGCTGGGTGGGTGTCTAAGAGACGGCAGGATGGAGATGTTGAGGACAGCTGGGTGGGTGTCTAAGAGACGGCAGGATGGAGACGTTGAGGACAGCTGGGTGGGTGTCTAAGAGACGGCAGGATGGAGACATTGAGGACAGCTGGGTGGGTGTCTAAGAGACGGCAGGATGAAGATGTTGAGGACAGAACAATGACAAGAGAGGATGTGTGTAGGGGTTTGTGTCCATTTCCTAATGCTAAGTATTTTCCCATCGTTAACTGTGTTCAGCAGCAACTAAGGAGAAGTCAACCGGCACCAGAACCAACAGTGGAAAATCAATTCAAAGTTTATAGCACATGTGCCACAATAAAGTTTTTTATGGAAACCTTCAACATGAATGCCTACTGAAGATTTACGAGATCAGCTGAAGTAATGAATAAACAGCAGCAGATGAGATACTTGCATAAAGGGAATGAAACAGATAGTACTTTGAGGAGATTTACATAAATAAAATCTTTATCCAAATGTTTGTTAATGAAATGTTCCTGCCCTGGACACTAACGTTGTCATGTTGTTGTGTTACAGGGGGCCCAAATCCAAACACTGCAGTGCCTGTAACAAGTGTGTTGCCAACTTTGACCATCATTGCAGATGGCTCAACAACTGTGTGGGAAGCCGAAACTACTGGTCAGTACCTTTCTGTCTTTCTCTATGTCTGCCTTTCGCTCTGTTTCTCTGTCACCCTCTCTCTGTCTCTGCCTGGCTCTTTCTCTTTCACTATCTGTCAGTCTGTCAGTTTTCAGTTTGAATTCAAAGGGCCTGAGGAACATTTGTTTACATTGCCAATGCTAGTGGGAAATGCGGAAGCTAAAGTAACAGAAATAAAATGTTGTAGTAAACATTAAACTATTTCTCTGATTTATGTTGATTGCTGTCTTTCTTTCTGTTCTCTCATTTATGTTATCTCTGTCTTTCTCTGTCTGTCTCTTTCTATTCCGTCTTCTCACATTCATTGTTTCTTCTCAATTACCCTCTTCTCTCTCCTTTTCCTCTTGCAGATATGGGAGTTTATCATTGCTCCCTTTATTCTGCCATTTGGATTCTCTGTTTAGATCAAGGTAGCGTTCCAATTCTCTCAGTGCTTTGCTTTAATATATTCACTGTGTCAAAAATGTTTTTCTAACAATATGGTTGGGTTTAAGTGGTTGATTTGGTTGTGTCCAACTGGTTTATTTGGTTGGGTCTAACTGAGTTGTTCTGGTTGTGTCTAACTATGTTGATCTGGTTTGGTCTATCTGTGTTGATATGGTTGAGTTAAACTGTGTTGATCTGGTTCTGTCTAACTGTGTTGATCTGGTTGGGTCTAACTGTGTTGATCTGGTTGGGTCTAACTGTGTTGATTTATTTAGATCTAACTGTGTTGATTTATTTAGATCTAACTGTGTTGATTTATTTAGATCTAACTGTGTTGATCTGGTTTGGTCTAACTGTGTTGATCTGGTTGGGTCTAACTGTGTTGATCTGGTTGGGTCTAACTGTGTTGACATTACATTCACCAAACCGAAGTCTTAACAGGCTTAGTAAAGCTCTATGAAATGCTTTCAGTCCTGATGATTCATGAATATTCTGTTCTGTCTGGAATTGTTAGTGAGGGAAGTAGGTCAGGCATGAGTTGTCTCTTCCTCCTGGCCTTCAGATGATCCACAAGATGGATTGTCTCTTCCTCCTGGCCTTCAGATGATCCACAAGATGGATTGTCTCTTCCTCCTGGTCTTCAGATGATCCACAAGATGAATTGTCTCTTCCTCCTGGGCTTCAGATGATCCACAAGATGGATTGTCTCTTCCTCCTGGCCTTCAGATGATCCACAAGATGCATTGTCTCTTCCTCCTGGCCTTCAGATGATCCACAAGATGCATTGTCTCTTCCTCCTGGCCTTCAGATGATCCACAAGATGCATTGTCTCTTCCTCCTGGCCTTCAGATGATCCACAAGATGCATTGTCTCTTCCTCCTGGCCTTCAGATGATCCACAAGATGCATTGTCTCTTCCTCCTGGCCTTCAGATGATCCACAAGATGGATTGTCTCTTTCTCCTGGCCTTCAGATGATCCACAAGATGGATTGTCTCTTTCTCCTGGCCTTCAGATGATCCACAAGATGGATTGTCTCTTTCTCCTGGCCTTCAGATGATCCACAAGATGGATTGCACACAGTTGGAACAGAACACTGAGATGATGCAGAAGGTTTGATATGTGTCAGAGAAGACGTTATCCAGACACACTGTCACTGCATCCCTCAGGGTATACAACATTTGTTCTGTGGAGCACCAGTCCTCAGAAGCAGTCTTCTGTGTCTGCCTTTGAGGAAACTCATTGCAGCCGTTCTGCCAGCTGTTATTTAGTCTGTGGAGAGGTGATCTTATTCAGAACTGGGCTCAACACACGATACAGTGTCCTTTCTGTGTTCTTGTTCTCCAGGCTGTTCCTGAACAGGGTAATTTCTGTGTTCTTGTTCTCCAGGCTGTTCCTGAACAGGGTAATTTCTGTGTTCTTGTTCTCCTGGATGTTCCTGAACAGGGTCATTTCTGTGTTCTTGTTCTCCAGGATGTTTCTGAACAGGGTCGTTTCTGTGTTCTTGTTCTCCTAGATGTTCCTGAACTGTATGATTTCTGTGTTCTTGTTTTCCAGGCTGTTCCTGAACAGTGTGATTTCTGCTCTTCTGGGTATATCCCTGGTGGTGGTCATAGCCAGTTACGTCTTCATTGAGTTCTTCTTGGACCCCTCAAAGCTTCGCACTGATAAACACTTTCAAGGTATGGTTTTGTTGTGTCCCCTTTTTCTGTAATAAAACATGGCAGGGGCCATCCGGACAAACATTGTGGATAGTTGGTATGTGTGTGTGCGTGCGTGTGTGTGTGTGTGCGCGTGAGAGCAATCTTCTTTTCAGTTTCCTCCTAATTTAACTTTTAGGCTTGCCGCAAATAGTCACATTTTAGGACAGTAGGTTCTCATCATGTCTGCTGATCCATGACTGAGTGTTGGACATTAGGTTCTCATCATGTCTGCTGATCCATGACTGCGTGTTGGACAGTAGGTTCTCATCATATGATTACTGATCCATGACTGATTGTAGGACAGTAGGTTCTCATCATGTCTGCTGATCCATGACTGCGTGTTGGACAGTTGGTTCTTATCATATTATTGCTGATCCATGACGTTGCCTCAGAGGATGCTGCTCAGTCTAAAAATATATTTTTGTGTGGAGATTATCACCTGGGGAGCAATTCTAGATCATAAAAGCTGTTTTGTTCATACTTGGTGCAGTGATTTGTAGGCCCCCTTCCAAGCTTCCAGACTGATTTGCACCGCAGCCTGTTGTTTAACTGGCCCCTGGTGTCCCTGAGCTGTGTAAAACCTAAACCTTGCCAAACGTTGGGGCAGAGAGGTGCATGTAGACAGCCTTCTACCTGTATGCTCTCTCTCAATCAGTGAATAGAGAGGTTGGGCCGTCTGATCCCTGAAAACGTTCCTTACCGTCAGTCTTGGCTGAATATTTGCCACATTGCCAGCTTATCTAAAAGTCTCTATAAGCAAAACTTATTCCTAATGTCAACACTTCCATTGGCCGTCATTTCTTTCAGTTCTCTGAAGCCAATGAGCGGAATGAACTGCAGAAGACTCTAGAATTAGACATTCTCATCACTCTTTTCTCCTTTTAAGAAGACATGTCAGAGCTGATCTCAGTACCTGCTAATCCCTTTATTTATCTGTACATATGTAACACCAGGTATTGTGCACTTTATCTCTGTATGTACTCTATAGGTGTGTTCTTACTGCACCCTAGCCGGGGCTGAGAACAATGCAGTGTGAAAATGCCTCATGGGTAACTCTGTGTTGTCTTGAACTGTAATGCCGTCATTGCAAATTAGGAATTGGTGCTCAATACGCTTACCTGGTCAAATAACGATGAAATAATAATATATTGCATAGGAGACACATCTACAGTCCCCTCCCAAATTTCATAAATTTTTTATTATCGTACGTAATGGAATATGGACAGAGGTGTTCTAGAATATTGTACTGTTTAACTGTTTGTTTAACAAATTCTCAGAACAGATAAAATGTATAGAGGACCAGTGCCGAAGCAATATTGATTTAGGAAAGTGGGGAGGTGTGCCATTGTGTTGTATATCCTTCATGGATTCAGTTAAGATCCGCGTCGCTACGCCACAGAGGGACGCCGGGCTCCCACACTACGTCTGTGAACTATGTCAGTAGTGGTTATAATACATCTGTGAACAATGTCAGTAGTGGTTATAATACGTCAGTGAACTATGTCAGTAGTGTTTATGCTATGTCTTTGACCTATGTCAGTAGTGGTTATAATACATTCATGAACTGTTTCAGTAGTGGTTGTAGTACATCTGTGAAACCCATCAGTAGTGGTTATACTACATCTGTGAACTATGTCAGTAGTGGTTATAATATGTTTGTAAACTGTCAGTAGTGGTTATACTACATCCTTGAACTCCATCAGTAATGTTTGTAATATGTCTGCCCCTCTTTCCCCAGTGAAGAATGACTCAGTGGTCTGGTTTGTGTTCCTGCCCGTGGCTCCGGTCTCCACAGAGGGCCCTGCCATCCCTGCCCTGGCTGGGGTCACCATAGGCCTGGGCCTGCTCTCCAGCCTGCTGCTGGGGCATCTGCTGTGTTTTCACATCTACCTCAGTGAGATCATATTCTGTCTTCTACTTAATGTCTATCTATTGCTGCCTGGCTTGTTGTCAAAAGATCCTGTTTGTTCATGGAAGACCTGTCACTACTCCGGTTGTTCTTGATTTAATCAAACGCTTGTGGCATTGGCGATTACCTTCTTATAGAATATGCAATAATAAGAGAATAAATGGAGGCTAAACAACTGGGAATATACATGCCTAAAAACAATAGTTAACTGAAGTCAGCTAAATAGAAAAAAATCTAACGTATTTCATTCAAACTATAGGCCTACCTTTATTTAATTCAAAGTATAAGCCACATTATAAAATAATGATTTGATGCAGAAGGTATGAAGGGAACGTCTGTGAAGATGGAGTTGGAAAGTAAATTAGAAAAAAAATGTATAACTTCTTATAACAAAACTTCTGATATTTGATCATTTTATATGATGCCAAAACTTCTGATATTTGATCATTTTATATGATGCCAAAACTCCTGATATTTGATCATTTTATATGATTCCAAAACTCCTGATATTTTATAATTTTTTTCTATGTTAAAATTAAGTTCCATTACCAAATGATAAATCAGTTTTGGCATAAATATTCTTCCCTGAGAATTGTTAAGTACCCACATAAATAACCGACATCACCTGCTGGGTACCCTCTGTGATCCTCAAACCACCCCATGAGGCCACTTTTAAGGGGGAATGGAAGCAGAGAGCCTCTATCTTCCCCATTTGGATGTTTACAGGGCAACACTAGATCTTAACTACTTCACTGTTACTGGATTGGTTGAACAGTGCAGGAGGGAACCTGCCATAGTAGTTCATTCTCCTGCCTTTGGTACCATGAGTTTGGGCCACCCCTCTCAGGTTGTTGCTCTGGATGAGGAGGTGGCCTGCATATGCCCCAGTGAATCAGGGTCACACATATAACACACATGTAACACACAGAACTCACATATATAACACACACGTAACACACAGAACTCACACATATAACACACACATAACACACAGAACTCACACACACATATAACACACAGAACTCACACACACATATAACACACACACACATAACACACAGAACTCACACACACATATAACACACATATTACAAGCCACCTAATCAGTCATTGTGGACTCTGTGTCTGGAGACACTTGGTCTTGGCTCGACTAGACAACCCCCTGAGCCCAGCAGGTGGGAAGCGGTAGTTTGCGGGCCAACTGGATGCGTCAGATGCAGTCTGCGGCTGTGGCTCCTCTGCTTAGCCATCGCGATGTGGTGAGATGGAGGACGAGGGGTTTACACCACCGGCCACATTAATACATTTCACATTAGCCACCAAATTAGTCAGCAGCCAATATAACCTCCCTCAAAGCAGGCAGCATCGCCGTCATTTAAAAACGGATGCTGAGGAATAACAAGCATTTCATATGACAGGACGATGGGGATCATTTACATCCTAGTCAGACACTTCTGGTGTAAGGAATGTGTAAGACTTGACTTCAAGACAGCACCTCTCTCACTCTCACCCACTAACTCACTCAATCTCTCTCACTCTCTCTCACTCACTCTCTCACTCACCCACTCACTCACTCTCACCCTCTCACTCACTCACTCAATCTCTCTCACTCACTCTCACTCACCCTCTAACTCACTCTCTCAGGGCCAGCGGTTATGCAGAGAGCCACCACAGGGGGGCGTAAGAGGGGTGTCTGTCCTCTGTTTTGTAGCCTGCTCCTTAGAGGGACGCAATGGCCTTCTATTAAAAACAGTTTTTCTTTTAGTGTTGACATTTGGTGGGGTTTAAAAAGCTTTCATGTTTTTGAACCGCATTGTTATTGCTGTGTGTGTGTGTGTGTGTGTGTGTGTGTGTGTGTGTGTGTGTGTGTGTGTGTGTGTTGCTTATACTTATCTGTCTGTGTTGTCCAGTGTGGAACCGTCTTAGTACTTACGAGTACATTGTGAAACAGAGGCATCGCCAGGGCTCCAGCATCCAACCAGATGGGACCAATGAGGCGGGCCCTCCCAAAATCAGTCTTATCAAGGTATGGTGCTCTTAACCCCTGCCATGTTCTGACCTCAGTACTCTCAGTTAAGTGTGTCTCTTTTGGCTACAGGGTCTGTCAGTTTCAGGGGGTCTATTCTGGCCTCAGTCCTCTCAGTTTCAGGGGGTCTATTCTGGCCTCAGTCCTCTCAGTTTCAGGGGGTCTATTCTGGCCTCAGTCCTCTCAGTTTCAGGGGGTCTATTCTGGCCTCAGTCCTCTCAGTTTCAGGGGGTCTATTCTGGCCTCAGTCCTCTCAGTTTCAGGGGGTCTATTCTGGCCTCAGTCATCTCAGTTTCGGGGGGGTCTATTCTGGACACAGGGTCTATCAGTTTAATGGGGTCTATTCTGGCTACAGGGTCTGTCAGTTTCAGGGGGTCTATTCTGGCCACAGGGTCTGTCAGTTTCAGGGGGTCTATTCTGGCCACAGGGTCTGTCAGTTTCATGGGGGTCTATTCTGGCTACAGGGTCTGTCAGTTTCAGGGGGGTCTATTCTGGCCACAGGGTCTGTCAGTTTCAGGGGGGTCTATTCTGGCCACAGGGTCTGTCAGTTTCATGGGGGTCTATTCTGGCCACAGGGTCTGTCAGTTTCAGGGGGGTCTATTCTGGCCACAGGGTCTGTCAGTTTCAGGGTGGTCTATTCTGGCCACAGGGTCTGTCAGTTTCAGGGGGGTCTATTCTGGCTACAGGGTCTGTCAGTTTCAGGCCAATTTTTAAGATGATTATGGCAGTAGCCCGACTATGACATCTTTCAGATAATCATCTTCCATTGCTTATCTTCATACAGTGAAATTGAAGCAGGTTTCCTCTGTTTAACAGCAGGTGTTAGGACATGTAACCTGGTCAGAGTTCCAGCTGTGTATTTGATCTGCTCCTTTATAGTGGGAGTGAAAGGAGTTAGAGAGCTAAAAGTGGGTTTAGAAGTAGTCTTCACATTATTTATTCTCTGAACTATGAATGAAACATTTTAGCAAAAATGTCCCCTCCCCTTCGGAAAATCTAAAGACGCCGACAACGTCCTGACACCAACGCCCTGACACCAACGCCCTGACACCAACGCCCTGACACCAACGCCCTGACACCAACGCCCTGACACCAACGTCCTGACACCAACGTCCTGACACCAACGCCCTGACACCAACGCCCTGACACCAACATCCTGACACCAACGACCTGACACCAACGCCCTGACACCAACGCCCTGACACCAACGTCCTGACACCAACGTCCTGACACCAACGTCCTGACACCAACGCCCTGACACCAACGTCCTGACACCAACGCCCTGACACCAACGCCCTGACACCAACGCCCTGACACCAACGCCCTGACACCAACATCCTGACACCAACGCCCTGACACCAACGCCCTGACACCAACGTCCTGACACCAACGTCCTGACACCAACGCCCTGACACCAACGTCCTGACACCAACGCCCTGACACCAACGCCCTGACACCAACGCCCTGACACCAACGTCCTGACACCAACGCCCTGACACCAACGCCCTGACACCAACGTCCTGACACCAACGTCCTGACACCAACGTCAGAGCACCCAGTTATGGATTCATGGTTCCACCAGAAATGACATGATTTCTACGGTTTCATTGTGCTGATCCTGTCTGTCTGCCTTCAGGCATGTTCCTCCACGCACAGTGCTGACTGAAAGAGACACTTGGTCACTTTATTTCCTAATCCCTGAGGGGGGTATCCAGTGTCCAGACGCGCACACATGCACCTCCACTCAGGAGATGGAACTGATATTTATCTTGTCGGAAACAGATCACGTTCAGCAACAGAAAGACCAAAAGCAGATCATTCAAACTTTAATAGAATTCCCAGATTTCGGTATCCTGCTTCTTTGTTTTGGCTTACACCTGTTTCCTACAAACACACACACACACACACACACACAGTCACATACGCTAAACCCATGCGGTAATGGGATCATCTCATCTAGCCCAGTGCCCTCAGTGTGTTTTGTAAACATGCCGCGTATCATGGTGACATCAGTTACTGACTACTGCTCACACTGACACCGTCCCAAATGGCACCCTATGTGCTAGGTGGCACACTACTTTTGACCGTGGCCCTGTAGGGCTCTGGTCACCTGATCAGAACTAGAGCACTATGTAGGGAATAGTGTGCCATTTGGGGACATGCATGTATCTCTGAACTCTCTGATGCCTTGTGACAGGAGCGGATTAGGGGAGAACTATTAAAGTTGACAGTATCTATCGTTCTTACAGAGTGCATGCAGCACGATCACATTGCAGATCCCATGTGACACACACACACACCGTGAGGTCACCCACGGCCACAGATGTTATATGTATGTGCACGGTAACCCATGACTACCAAAGTGTTGTGGGCGTGATAAAGACGGTGATTGGAACATTCCTCTGGTTCCAGCTTTTTTTCCCAAGGGCCCTCTTTTTCAAAACCACCTTTCTAAAACCTCACCCAACCTCGAATGATCTCACTGATACCTCACCCAGCCTCAAACAGTCTCACTGATACCTCACCCAGCCTCAAACAGTCTCACTGATACCTCACCCAGCCTCAAACAATCTCACTGATACCTCAACCAGTCTCAAACAGTCTCACTGATACCTCACCCAGTCTCAAACAGTCTCACTGATACCTCACCCAGTCTCAAACAGTCTCACTGATACCTCAACCAGTCTCAAACAGTCTCCCTGATACCTCACCCAGTCTCAAACAGTCTCCCTGATACCTCACCCAGCCTCAAACAGTCTCACTGATACTTCACCCAGTCTCAAACAGTCTCACTGATACCTCACCCAGTCTCAAACAGTCTCACTGATACTTCACCCAGCCTCAAACCACCTCACTGTAATCTCACTCCGTAAACCACTTCACTAAAATGTCAGCCTGACCCAGTTCCAGATCCAGTTCCTTACAATGCCAGCTCATTCAAGCCCCCTTCTAATAGTCCTTGTCTTTAAGTCCATCCCACTTCAAATAAAGCAACTGTTTCTACAGGTTGACTAGTATGGCTTTTGCCTTTTGCTTATTACCAGTTCCTTCTGTTGCATTAGTACATTCTCTGTCAGCCACCTGGAGTGGTTCATAATTGAATCCATGAGAGCAGCAGTGTTGGACATTGCATTCAGTCTGGGATATGTAGTCATGACTAGCTTTTATGAAAGCTATTATACATTCATAAAGAACGTACTGTGTGTGCCTCACTTCACCCAACACAGACTCTAACACCACCCTGACATACCTCTTGTTTTCTGCTTCAGCGTGTTCTACTCTTGAGCCCTGAAACGAAATACGTGGAACGTTATTAAGAACTTTTTTTTTCTGTGCATTTCTCTCAAAGAGAGACATTGTTTTGGAAGCCAGTTTGTTCTCAAGGATTACGTTGGATCTTCAAAGAAAATAGCGTCTATTGGAACTGCACTGTTATACTCTGCTTATTCATCTGACTCAGTTTCCAATAGTGTTCATTCACTTCTTGCACCCTAAGCAACTTTTACCTTATTTAGTCAGATCATTTAACTCCTCATGGTATGTGTTATTTTACCACAAGGAGTTAAATTATACAACTAAGTATGTGTTGTTTGCAGTGGTGGACAGGGAGGTGTTGATAGAACATTAACTGTATGTTCCCACTGCATGATAAAGGTAGCCTACACTTCTCGAACACGTTGACACATCTACGCCAACATCACGTCAGTATCAATACCCCGGGGCAAAACGGAAATGCAAAGAGTCCACACACCGTTATCTCCCCAGTGATTTCAACTAGTTCTAAGAAACAGTCTAATTCGGATTTAAATAATGACAAGAACAATGGGGGGGTGTGATTGGGCACGTGTTTCTCAGTGTAAATGTTTGAGCTGTACCGAGAAAAGTGCCAAACCATGACCCTAAAACTCCAGTACCTATCAAATCATTATCTTCAAACTACAATAGGTACCATGGCCCTCACACCATGATACGTACCAAACCATGACTCTCACACCACGATACATACCGAACCATGACCCTCACACCACGATGTGTACCTAACCATGACCCTCACACCACGATACATACCGAACCATGACCCTCACACCACGATACATACCGAACCATGACCCTCACACCACGATGTGTACCTAACCATGACCCTCACACCACGATACATACCAAACCATGACCCTCACACCACGATGTGTACCTAACCATGACCCTCACACCATGATACGTACCAAACCATGACTCTCACACCACGATACATACCGAACCATGACTCTCACACCACGATACATACCGAACCATGACCCTCACACCACGATGTGTACCTAACCATGACCCTCACACCACGATACATACCGAACCATGACCCTCACACCACGATGTGTACCTAACCATGACCCTCACACCATGATACATACCGAACCATGATCCTCACACCACGATACATACCGAACCATGACCCTCACACCACGATGCGTACCGAACCATGACCCTAAAAACACAACACGTACCGAACCATGACCCTAAAAACACAACACGTACCGAACCTTAACCCTAAAAACACAACACGTACCGAACCATAACCCTAAAAATACAACACGTACCGAACCATGACCCTAAAAACACAATACGTACCGAACCATGACCCTAAAAACACAATACGTACCGAACCATGACCCTAAAAACACAACACATACCGAACCATGACCCTAAAAACACAACACATACCGAACCATGACCCTAAAAACACAACACATACCGAACCATGACCCTAAAAACACAATACGTACTGAACTGTGGTTCAGGCGTACTGTGGCACCACATTGATTTTGTCATTTAATGTAGGTCCTGATTGTACATGGTACTTTATCATTTGATTTACCTCCTGATGAATTGTATTTTATTCAAATGATTAATATCTTTCTATTGAGGTCTGTGTTCCAGAGGAACGTTTTCTGGGTGACTTCTTTGGATGGCTGTTAATCAAATCAAATTGTAACAAATGTCTTCCATCTGGTTCAGATGGTCAGTCACCCTAACAGCCTTACAGTATGTGCAAACATTCCAGGAACTAAGTGAGCCAATGCCCACTGACCACATCTATAATAATGTGGTAGAAATCTGTGCTAATGCCATCTGAACACACTCTGAATGCAGGGACAACACTAGAATAACCATATCGATAATAACCATATTAATAGTTACCGTATTTCTAATTCCCATATCTATAATATTCATATCAATAATAACTAAGTCTATAATGAACACATCTATAATAGCCATATCAATAATAACCATGCCTATAATAACCTCATCAATAATAACCACATCTATAATAGCCATATCTAGATCATGAAAAGATTTAGTTGGTCTGATCTGTTGAGATCCTGAGCAAGCAAGTTTATGTCACAGGGAACTGTGAAGAGACACACAGACACTGTTGGGCGACTTGTATTCTGTATTTTATTCTGTATGTCGGTGTACGTACTGAACCAGAATTTGAGTAGCTGTTGCTTTGGCTGCTGCTAATGGGATCCGACTAAATTGATTCTCCACCTTTCTCTCTCTCCCTTTTACCACTCTCTTTCTCCCTCTCCCTACCTCTCCCTACCTCTACATACCTCTCCCTACCTCTACATACCTCTCCCTCTCCCTACCTCTACATACCTCTCCCTCTCCCTACCTCTACATACCTCTCTCTCCCTACCTCTACATACCTCTCCCTCTCCCTACCTCTACATACCTCTCCCTCTCCCTACCTCTACATACCTCTCTCTCTCCCTACCTCTACATACCTCTCCCTCTCCCTACCTCTACATACCTCTCCCTCTCCATACCTCTACATACCTCTCCCTCTCCCTACCTGTACATACCTCTCCCTACCTCTACATACCTCTCCCTACCTCTACATACCTCTCCCTCTCCCTACCTCTACATACCTCTCCCTACCTCTCCCTACCTCTACATACCTCTCCCTCTCCCTACCTCTACATACCTCTCCCTCTCCATACCTCTACATACCTCTCTCTCTCCCTACCTCTACATACCTCTCCCTCTCCCTACCTCTACATACCTCTCCCTACCTCTACATACCTCTCTACCTTTTTCTCTCTTTCTCTACCTCTGTCTATACCCCTCTATACCTCTCTCTCTCTTTTACCTCTCCCTTCTCTCTATACCTCTTTATACTTCTCTCTATATTTCTCTCTATATTTCTCTCTATACTTCTCTATATTTCTCTCTATATTTCTCTATATTTCTCTCTATATTTCTCTATATTTCTCTCTATATTTCACTCTGTATTTCACTCTATATTTCTCTCTATACTTCTCTATACTTCTCTTTACCTCTCTCGCAGGATGTAACCTACTCGGGGACATTGGGCTATACCAACCCGAATATGGATGTAGAAGACCCAGTCGCCATTGCTGCAGCCCGGGGGGGTCCAGGGTAAGTGGAGTTAGTCGTGCTGTGGTCTTAATGGACTCCCAGACACCATTTTTCAACAAGCTGTGGTGTTTCCTTCAGTCTAATATTGTGTGGAACTATTCACCTCTTCTACCTGGGTCTTAAAATCTGTTGGTATGCTGTTTTCACTGGATGATGTCCTCCGGTCACCAATTGAGTTTATGACTCTTGTACTCATAACCCACGAGATTAAATGAAGTGAACCATTGAGGATGATGAGCTTAGCGGTGTAGTACCCTATTACTAGCACAACCTGGTGTGTTGTGTTGTTTTGTATCTGTCCATACACATGGTGTGTTGTGTTGTTTTGTATCTGTCCATACACATGGTGTGTTGTGTTGTTTTGTATCTGTCCATACACATGGTGTGTTGTGTTGTTTTGTATCTGTCCATACACATGGTGTGTTGTGTTGTTTTGTATCTGTCCATACACATGGTGTGTTGTGTTGTTTTGTATCTGTCCATACACATGGTGTGTTGTGTTGTTTTGTATCTGTCCATCCATGTGGTGTGTTGTGTTGTTTTGTATCTGTCCATCAGAGGATTTCTGTGGTCAGTCTGGAGCCAAACCACTCCTGTCTTCGTAACAATCATTTGATCTCTCTGTCTCTCTCCCTGTTTCACTTCCGATATCTGTCTCGCTGTCTTTCTTTTGGTTTATCTTTCCTTTCTTATCTTTTGGCCTCCCGTTCTCTCTCTGTCTTTGTCTGTCAAGAAACTCTGCTTCTTCTCTCCTTGGGTTTGTGTCATTTCTCTCCCACACCAAAGATGGAAGGCCAATGAAACCACAATCCCTGTTTCTTTCTCTCTGGGAAGCTGATGTGTTGAGTCATGAAGATATACCTGGTGCACCTATATCTGGTATATGGTGTCGTAAAGGAACATGGGCCAATCATGTGGCTGGATGTGTGTTGTTGGGCGGGCTGCGTCACCCGTATACCCTAAAGCCCTGGTCAACCCCCCTAGGGCCGGACGTTGCATGTTATCACAACCAAGATCGCATAAACAGCGTTTACAATTAACGGTTATCGCGTCTTAACGCCAGCGATGCTGAGGATGACAGAATGAGCTCCCCCCCCTCTCTCTCTCTCGGTTGCTGTGGTGACCATTTATTTACTTTTGGTGGTAAAACATTGTGCAAAATGAAAGTACTTTCCCATGACTTTATTGACCCAGTGTGGCATCCCAAATGGCTCCCTGTTCCTTGTTTAGTGCCCTACTCCAGGCCAGGTGATATAGGCAAAAGAGGGCCATTTGGAATGCACTCACAGTGACTTGGCGTCTAGACTTGGAATTGTATGGCAGTTAATGTTTCTAATGAACTTGGATGCATGGCTGTTGGTCATTAGAGTAAACGCATACGACTCCAGGCTACGTCACCCATTCCCATGGCTAAATGACCAATGTAAAATAGACTCAGCATTATTAGACACTGTTTAATATGCTCCGAACAAAGAGGTGTTCCATTGAATTGGACTGAGGCCCAAATGTAACTGCTGCCCACAAGGAGCACTCCTGCTGGCTCTGGGGGCCTGTTTTCTCTGGGGGCACGTTGTCTCTAGGGCCCTGGTCACATGGAACAAGGGGCCTCTTTGGGATGCATCCGGTGGAATAAAAGATGTCCTCCCAGTTTAATGCTGCTGAGCAAACCTGGGCGGGGTTATGTCTGAGGCTTTCCTCGGACAAACTGTTTCACATTATTAGCTTGGTGTTTGGTTGGAAGAACCAAAGCTATTGTGGGTGTGTGTGGATGTGTGTGGATGTGCCAGCCCCTTCCATATGCAGAGCTCTTCCCTAGCACTTTAGAGGATACACTGCTGGGATCGAGCCAAAAACAACAGGACGGCTTGATTACAGTTTGCTAATTTGTTCTGGAGGACGGTGTCACATACAGATGAGACAAAGACTGACATGATGGCAAGATGGAGGGAGGCAAGAACTTCCTCAGTTCACTTCTTCTGTGAAATACACTCACCTAAAGGATTATTAGGAACACCATACTAATACTGTGTTTGACCCCCTGTCGCCTTCAGAACTGCCTTAATTCCACGTGGCATTGATTCAACAAGATGCTGAAAGCATTCTTTAGAAATGTTGACCCATATTGATAGGATAGCATCTTGCAGTTGATGGAGATTTGTGGGATGCACATCCAGGGCACGAAGCTCCCGTTCCACCACATCCCTAATGTGCTCTATTGGGTTGAGATCTGGTGACTGTGAGGGCCATTTCAGTACAGTGAACTCATTGTCATGTTCAAGAAACCAATTTGAAATGATTCGAGCTTTGTGACATGGTGCATTATCCTGCTGGAAGTAGCCATCAGAGTATGGGTACATGGTGGTCATAAAGGGATGGACATGGTCAGAAACAATGCTCAGGTAGGCTGTGGCATTTAAACGATGCCCAATTGGCACTAAGGGGCCTAAAGTGTGCCAAGAAAACATCCCGCACACCATTACACCACCACCAGCCTGCACAGTGGTAACAAGGCATGATGGATCCATGTTCTCATTCTGTTTACGCCAAATTCTGACTCTACCATATGAATGTCTCAACAGAAATCGAGACTCATCAGACCAGGCAACATTCTTCCAGTCTTCAACTGTCCAATTTTGGTGAGCTCGTGCAAATTGTGGCCTCTTTTTCCTATTTGTAGTGGAGATGAGTGGTACCCGGTGGGGTCTTCTGCTGTTATAGCCCATCCGCCTCAAGGTTGTGCGTGTTGTGGCTTCACAAATGCTTTGCTGCATACCTCGGTTGTAACGAGTGGTTATTTCAGTCAAAGTTGCTCTTCTATCAGCTTGAATCAGTCAGCCCATTCTCCTCTGACCTCTAGCATCAACAAGGCATTTTCGCCCACAGGACTGCCGCATACTGGATGTTTTTGGGGCTGTTTGGGGATGTTTGGGGCTGATCCTTCTCACCCTGGAAATGGACTATTCAGAACTCTCCCCTCTGGCAGAAGGCAGAGGTCTATCAGGACCAAAACCTCTCGCCACAAGAACAGTTTCTTTCCTACAGCAGTAGGCCTCATGGACATGCCCCCGGAGCCAAACTGACTATAGACCGCTCCCTACATACACAACCCTCATCTCGACAAATCTATAACCCCTACCCACACACACACACACACAAACCTCAACTGGACAAATCTATAACCCCTACCCACACACACACAAACCTCAACTGGACAAATCTATAACCCCTACCCACACACACACACAAACCTCAACTGGACAAATCTATAACCCCTACCCACACACACACACACACACAAACCTCAACTGGACAAATCTATAACCCCTACCCACACACACACACAAACCTCAACTGGACAAATCTATAACCCCTACCCACACACACACACACACACACAAACCTCAACTGGACAAATCTATAACCCCTACCCACACACACACACACACAAACCTCAACTGGACAAATCTATAACCCCTACCCACACACACACAAACCTCAACTGGACAAATCTATAACCCCTACCCACACACACACACAAACCTCAACTGGACAAATCTATAACCCCTACCCACACACACACACAAACCTCAACTGGACAAATCTATAACCCCTACCCACACACACACACACACAAACCTCAACTGGACAAATCTTGCACCATTTCTTTGTAATTCATAAATGCTCAGTCTACTGTTTTTATGCTCAGTCCACTATTCTTATTGGTTTTAATTTCTTTTGTATAAATTGCTGCACTAACGTACCAGAACATTTTCCTTGTTTGTTGGCCCGTTCTGATTTTAATGTGGTGGATCTCAGGAATACTAGGCGTTGCCATTGCATTTGCTAATGCCGTCAAATCCTAATAAAATCTAAAATTCTTCCCATGCGCCTGCCTCGCTGGCTGGTTGCGTTGCATTGGGTGGCTAGTTTAACATAATATGTTTTAGCTCCAACACATTTCTACTTCTGACACTACTTGGCTAAGATAATGTTATACTTAACAGTTCTACAGTAGGATCAAATAATGTGTTTTTACCACTGCTGAGCTAAAACTGTTTTGTATGACTATTTTTGCGCCCCGCTGGTCTACCTCCACAGTCTCAGACGCTTTCTGTACAGTTCACAGTAAGTGTCTCCTCTACACATACACCTTTGCTCTGTGGTACGCCAGCCAAGGATGTCGAGATGTTTTGTCCTTCTTGTTGTCACTAGGCCGTACTGCTGCCAGGTTAACAGGATCTGGAACCTGACAGGTTATAATCATATTTGACAGGTTATAATCATGTCTGGCGGGGACCCAATGGCGCTCTAGCCAAGGACATTCGTACTCTTTGCTCCAGCTGTTGTCAGGAGGATTGCCGGTTGCTCCTCTACTGCCAGGTTAACGGAGTGGATTGTGTTGCACTCCTGCTGCTAGCAGAATGGGAATTTAAGGGAACAGTCTGTTAACTGCTCCATTTAGCTGGCAGCCATTGAGAGCTCATTAAGCTGGGTAACATGGAAGCCGTGGGGCTGATGCATGAACGAAACCAGCAGGACTGAACACACCAACGCCCACAGAGGCCACACATCCAGACACTCTGTCCAGACCCATGGATCGACCTGGATCAAATGTTCCCTTGTTGTTCTGTGACTTGGTCTGATTATAACTAAGGGAAAACTTCCTTCCCACAGCCGCGACACACGCTCGTCTTCCCGGGCTGTCCACAGATAGTGGTCGATTCTTCCTCTGGCTTTTTCCCGTGTCTCGTCCACGGAGGGAGGAAGTGAGTGTTACTCAACTTCTCTGTCTGTGTTTGTGTTTGCCAGGTTCCATGGTAACGGCAGAGTTCCCAGTTCGTCCAGCAGAATGGTGGAAGAGGAACCGCTACCCACCCTGTCTACTGACAACAGGACAGCACCCCGAAAACAGGTACACACACACAAATCATCTCCACTGCATACCATAGCTACACAAACAAACACTCCAGCATCTTCCCGTCTTAAATCATTGTGTGTGCGTGTTTGTTTGTGTGTCTATAGAAGAAAAAGAAGAAAGTGCACAAAGTACCTGCAGAGGTCATCAATGACCGTTCTACTGAGACGTCAGCACCTGGTGAGACACAACAGACCTCAACACATTTCAATGCCACACAACAACACAACAGACCTCAACACACTACAATACAACGGACCTCAACGCACTACAACACAACAGACCTCAACACATTTCAACACCACACGACCGACGTCAACACACAACAACACAACAGACCACAACACACTACAACACAACAGACCTCAACACACTAACTGAACACACTACAACTCAACCCAACAAAACTCAACATAACAAAACTCAAGGCGCAACAACTCAACACATAAAAACTAAACACAGTACAACTCAATGCAAAAATACAATTTGTGCCAAAATCACTGGCACCACATTATCAGACTACATGTTTAAGTACTGAAGTGTTCAAGAACAGAACTTCAGTCTTTGTATTTTCCTGTTTTACTGGGGTATAAAAAAGTCATACCCATGTCATAAATGTTTATCTATCACCATGGGGAGGCAAATATAACTCACAAATGAAAATAGACATTGCATTTATCTTCTTAAATCTGGCAATGGGTACCAAGTAAATAGGGAAATACCTAAACAGCATTGGCCCTTAAAATGGAACAGGGTGCTGAAGTCAGATTAAACTAAAAGGAAGCCATTTGGCCATGTGTGCTAGCAGGTTCAGTGTTGAAAGAAGTTTACAAATACAGAAATAAACTAATACCTGTGGTTAAATGCTGTGGGTCTGTCTTGCTTCCATTTGACCTGGGGCCCTTAAGGTTAAGGTCTCTACTGAGTACCAGAATATTTTAGTCAAAAACCTGGTTGGCTGAAACCAGGAGTCTGAAACGTGTCTGTGTGTGGATCTTCCAGTGGGACAGTGACTCTGAGCAAACATCAAAACCCACAAAGAAATGGCAGACAAATCTACATCAGTTTTAGTCTCTGGACTGGAATTTAAAACCTGTAGTTTGACTGGTTTGCAAACAAAGTAACTTATTCTGTGTGAGGGAGTGGCCTGAATATCCCTTCCAGTTGGTTCTCCATACTTGTTCCATCTTTTAATTATGTATTGGATTAAATGCTCTGTGATGTTATTTTGCAAGGGGAGACTGTAAAAGGTACCAGAAAACAAGGGAGTTGTTTTCTGTAGTAGTTTGGGTAAATGTATATTTGACAGGTGTAGTTTTGGTTTTATTCACTTGAATCATTAATGCAGTAGAATATATTCCACATGTTGGTGAATTACAGTATGGCTACAAATGTCGTATGTTTCATGTAGCCTCCTTTGCTTGTCTTCATCAAGGGTGAGAGCCATTCTGGAGTTCACTGCATCAACACAGAGCAGCATGTTTAAGACCATTCAGACTATGCAGCGTGGCTCCCCACCCAACCATCTCCTCCTGGCTCCTTCATGGCCTCCTTCGAAACCTCCTCCGGTCTCCTTTGTGGTCTCCTTCCAGACCTCCTGCGGTCTCCTTCATGGTCTCCTTTGTGGTCTCTTTCAAGACCTCCTCCGGTCTCATTCAAGGCCTCCGTCCTGACTTTGGCGCTAGCAACACCGAAGCAGTAAACCACAGCCTGACACCTCCAGGAGACGTGTGTGTGTGCTGACAGGCCTTGGGATGACGTTTCTGTGTCCTGTCGTAGGGTGACAGCTATGGGGCCTGAACCTAGGGATTAGTGGATCTGTGTTTTCTTCGGTATTCAGCCAGAGTGGTTGCGCCAGGCGAAACAATGACTCCACTCTGCAGTTCTGAGCCTTGCCAACCTTCTGTCCGATCTTGCTCTGTTCACTGATGAAGACGTCTGTCCTTAAAGACTGTTTGTTGTTACGAGTGAACTGACATTTATTTAACAGACCTTTACCAACTCGGCTGTACGATGTATTTTTCTTTTTGGCAGCTCAGCTCAGACAGATCTTTACTTTAGGTGTTGTGAGTCTGTAGGGTTACAGTTGGTAAAACCTGTGGTGTGGTGTCAGTCTGGGTGTCTTGGTGTGGTGTCAGTCTGGGTGTCTTGGTGTGGTGTCAGTCTGGGTGTCTTGGTGTGGTGTCAGTCTGGGTGTCTTGGTGTGGTGTCAGTCTGGGTGTCTTGGTGTGGTGTCAGTCTGGGTGTCTTGATGTGGTGTCAGTCTGGGTGTCTTGGTGTGGTGTCAGTCTGGGTGTCTTCCCTGTCATCAGTCTGTGATTGTAAAGCTAATTTCATTAGAAAACCCTGTCCTGCTTCAGGTTGTTGTTGCAGTTATAATGCTTTAGAACTTGTTATAAGCATATATGAGCCAATGTAATGTCTTATTACAAGGCTTTTCAACTTTTCAAACTCGCTGCTATTTAACTTATGAGATTGTTATAAGACATTATAAAGAGTTAGTTCAGACATAGAATGAATAAAACAGGCCTTGCTTTCCAAGTCATAGTGGAGGGACTCTGCTGACTGCCACAGTTTGTCTATGAGTGAACCAGTCAGTCTCCAATCCACGCCTGTTCTATCCATTCTATTTCTATAGTCAGATGTGCAGATTTCTTTAGTAGCAGCTCTGTGACGGTCTCCCTCTGCTCCTTGTCCCCTCTCTGCCCCCCTGTCTCCCCCTCTCCTCTTTCGCTCTCCTCCAGTAGACCCCCGAAGTGTAACACCAATCCCAACGGCCGTGTCCCACCTGTCCAGCTCCCTGAGCCAGCGTCTTCCCCTCCCCGCCTTCCCCCTCCGGGCCTCCCTCCCGCACGCGTCCTCCTCTGGCCTGGGCCCAGTTCTGCCGGGCGGACCCCCGGCTGAGTACCACTCAGACTCTGCAGAGTCTCTGGAGGAGATTCCCGTGGCGCTGGCGCGGCTGGGCACCGCGGCAACGCCCGGGGTGACGTGTGTGGGCCCGCCCGCCGCCGCGGGGTCGTCTTCCCAGCGTTCCCTATTCCTCCCGGTCCGCCTGCATTCCCCCCGCCCCCGGACCGGGAAGAGGCCCTCTGCGCCCGGCGGCCGGAAAGGGGGAGGGGCAGGGGGGGGCCCGAGGTTTGAGATGGCCGCCCAGCCTACTGTGGTGTATGTCAGCAGGAGCAGTGGGGAGCCCGGAGGAGCGGCGCCCCGGGAGGACAGGGGCAGCAGAAGGCCGACCAGCAGGAGAACCTTTGAGGAGTCCGGGGCTAGTTCCAGCCATAGTTCCAGGGCTGGCACCCCACTGGCTTAGGCCAGCTCCCCCAGGACAGGGCACTGCAGCCTGGGCAGACTGACTGACTGACTGGCTGGCTGGATATCTAACTGTGGGTGGCTGGTTGACTGGCCAACCGACTGGATTGTCTTTTTGACTGGCTGCCTAGCTAGCCAAATGCTGCTTCGGAGACCAGAAGGCAACGGTGAGGCGCGGTGTAGCGCTGAGTCGGGACACAACCTATGCAAACTAACAAACCCATCAGAACAGACTGGGGGAAACTGGTCATCCTGTTCTGGCTGCAAGTGTCTTACCAAAACAGTCACTTCTATTGGACCGAGACTACGTCCCAAAGAGCACCCTATTCCCTACAGGGCAATAGTCAACACACCTTTTCACATTGAATACATTATCCCAATGGAAGAATTGTGATCTGAAGTCGGCATGAGTGTGCAGATTCTTTATAATGGGGGTTGTAAATGTGTTAACAGTCATGTAGATGAAAACTCTTATTAACGGTGAAAAAACTTTTATCTTGATATTAACAAAAGCTGCATTTTCAATAAGGGTGTGTTGACTTCTACTTCATCTGCTCTAGTACACTAAGCCCAGCAGGGATTCTGGTCAGAAATAGGGCACTGGGTCTGAAAGGTGCCATTTGGAACAGAAATTATTATAACCACCACAATGTATGTTTCCTGTTTTCACTTACTTGGTTAAATAATCCTTTGTACTTTTGTAGCGTTGCACAAAATAATCTCCATTGACACACAGATTTTTTCAGTGTTCCTATTGTCCAACCCTGTTTCCAAAAAAGTTAGTACGCTGCGTAAAATGCAGAAAAACAGAATGCAATAATTATTTTCTGTGCAAATCATATATACCTGTATTTAATTGAAAACAGTACAAAGACAGGATATCAAATGTTGAAACTGAGAAATGTTATATGTTTTGTAAAATACATGCCCATTTTAAATTTGATGCCAGCAACACGTTTCAAAGTTGGGACAGGGGGCATGTTTACCACTGAGTTGCATCACCTCTTTTAACAAGACCCTGAAAGCGTTTGGGAACTGAGGAGACCAATTGCTGTAGTTTTGAAAGTGGAATGTTTTCCCATTCTTGCTTGATATATGATTTCAGCTGCTCAACGGTTTGTTGTCTCCTTTGTCATATTTTTGGTTTCATAATGCGCCAAATGTTTTCAATGGGTGGAAGGTCTGGGACTGCAGGCAGGCCAGTTTAGCACTCAGGCTCTTTTACTATGGAGCCATGCATTTATGGATGCAGCGACGTACTGTGTTCACAGACAGTGGTTTTCAGAAGTGTTCCTGAGCCCATGCAGTGATGTCCACTACAGAATCATGTCTGTTTTTAATAGCAGTGCCGCCTGAGGGCCAAAAGATCACAGCCATCAAATATTTGGTTTTTGCCTTGTCCCTTTCTAACAGAGATTTCTCCAGATTCTCTGAATCTTTTAATATTATGTACTCTGTTTTTTTTTAGCATTACACAACTTTTCCAGTCTTTGGTTGCCTCTGTACAATTTTTTTAAAAATGTGTTGCATCAATTGGGCATATATGTTTCAAGAAACAATAACATTTCTCAGTTTGATATGTTGTCTTTGTGCTATTTTCTATTGAATATAGGGTTTACATGATTTGCACATCATTGCATTCTGTTTTTCTTAACATTCTACACAGCGTCCCAATGTTTTGGGAAACTGGGTCGTAGTTATTATTTATTCCTATTTATCGTTGAATGCCAAAGGTAAAATACCGTGAGCGCCGTGTCTGTCGGCACTGGAGGTAATGGAACTATGTTTTGTATTTTCCCAGGTTGACACTGTTCCCAGATGTCACCAGCCTGTTGACCTTCATTTTGTATACCCGTGTCTTGGGAACACTGTTTATCGTGTTGCTGTGTTTTTTAACGTGAGCCTTTGACTGCATCCCAAATGGCGCCCTGTTCCCTATATATTGCCTCAAATGTAGTGTGCTAGACACGGGAATAGGGTGCCATTTTAGGGGCCACTTGTTTGTAGTGTTCACTACTTCATTCCCACAATAAACAGGACCTGCATGGTGCTGTACTGCGCTGCAGCATCGGTGAGTCACGCCTTCAACTACAGAGGGTGTGTGTGTGTGTGTGTGTGTGTGTGTGTGCGCCCTCGGCTTCTGTCCCACCTTCGCTCCAGTTTGTATCGGTCAGCTGTGATGCAGTGTTTATGAGACAACAGAGCGGCGTGAGACAGCGACGTCCTTTCACAGGTGATCACCCGATAAAGACCTGCATTCCTCCCCCAGCACACACACACACACACACACACGGCCCTTCCAAAGATGGCACGGCCACCTCTGGCGTCAAGCGGTCTCATGGTATTGTCGTCTCTGCCGTCCACTCCGGGGACTCAAGGCTAATGGGCTCACTAGCAACATGTCTGTCAACACGGCCGGCTATTAAAACACACAGCTACAGATGCTGGATGCTGATCTAACCCAGTTTGCTACAGCAGTAGAAATGATCCTTCAGGAAATCCAATCCCACTAGGAATTTGAGTGGTAATGTGTTGTATAATTAGTGCCCAAGTCAGTGTGACATCATCACATTCCGTTAGAAAGGCTGTGGCCTGCTTAAATATTGGGGCAGTAATTATTTCTTCCTTTTGGCCATATAGTCCTGAACTACTTTTGATATGAAATGAAATGACAATTAACTTTTATTCCTTATTTTCCAAACTCCACAAAATACTGTAATGAGTGGTGGAAGAGATGTATATTTTTAAATATCATAGAAGGGTAAAGCATTGATGTGTTCATTAGATATGTATTCTGACCCCTTAGTCAGTCCTGGTTAAAAATGTGCGTCTTCTTGGGGAGGCCTCTAAAAGCTTTGACCACCTGGATTGTGGAATTATATCTTTTCAATTATTCTTTCCAAAATTCTTCTGCCTTTGTCGAGGTGTTGAGGATAAATGCTAGACAGACTAATCATGTCAAGATTATAAAACAGATTTGAGTCAAAACTGACTTTTCCACTCAGAATCATTCACTCTGTTCTTGATAAGCAAGTCCAGTGCTGATTATTGTGTTCTTCAACTCCCAGTGTCCGGTGTGAAGCAGGACCTAAAGAAGGTTTTCCTCTAGGGTTTTTCTTGTGCATATCTGAGTCCTGTTTCTTTTTAGATCCCCAGTCTTTGCCAATGTCAACCATAGCCATAACGTGATGACGCCACCACTGTTCGTTAGTATTAAGGCGGGAGTTAATCATTAATGTGTGGTTTTGAATTTGTCCCAAAACTTTCATTTAGGCTGAGAAGTGTTTTTCTGTGTATGTGTTCTGTTCTATTATGCTAGTGCCTTGTTGTATGGAGAGGGTGCATGTTTTGGAACATTATTATTCTGAATATTTGAATTATTTCCATTTTGTGGCTCAGGTAATTGTTTTTGTGCAGTCCCTTCACTGTTGATGCATTCACACATCCTCCACCAAAACACACTCTGTTGCGGTCTTGATATCACAGTTGGCCCCACTTTTACATCCTTGAGCAGTGTTCTTCCTTTCCGGCAGCTCTGAACCGAAGAGTGACTGAATCTTTGAGACTTTTGTGTCTGGGTGGTTTAATACAACATCTAGAGCATAATTATACTGTATTAACCATTTACCAATCACTTCCCATCAAACACAGAAACCTCTGTGGCCTGTATTTGATTTTGTGCTGTATATGAACTCCACTGAGTGATTGAGGGATAAATATTTATGCAACTATATTTATTTAGTTTTTATTAAGTTGTAAAAGAAATTAAAATGTAATTTTCAAGTTGACATAAAATCGGGTTGTCATTGCTCTGCATCGATCCAGCCCTATGAGAGGGGATTCATTCGTGACTCCGGTCTGATAAAACTGTTTCATAGAAGACAAGGGATTAATTATGATCCAACAGCGATCCGGAGCGCATCACCTCCCCCAAGACATTGAAACGCTTATAAAACACAAAGCTACTTTAATAACTACCCGGCCATGGGAATTTAAAAACAAGTGGTATACAGCCAAGTACTAATTCAAAGCACAAGCTGAACCTGTCCTTTGCGGAGGTAGAGCTCCAGAACACTATTGTCCCCCCACCCCGTTGTCTTCCTTCCTGCAGGCCGGCTGGTTGCTGCGCAGCATGTCTGTATATAGCGTGCGCGTTGGGTTTGCTGGTTGACTCTGGCTCCGTCACCTTCTGCTCTTCTGGCTTCTGCTGCCGTCACCACGACGACCCCCCCCCCCCCCCCCCCCCCCCCCCCCCGCTGGTAGCCAGGGCGGTTACCGTGGCAACGGAACACCAAGAAATCATAACAGTGTCAGTCTGAGGCTCCCGACCGCGGAGGAGGAGAGGCGCGTGGCGGAATGCACCGACCTGAGCGAGGGTTTGCGTTTCAAGTGGCGTTCGTTGCCTTCACACTTGTGTGTCACTTTTTGACCGGTTGACAGCCAAGCCTGGCTAAAAGCTGCACAATCCACAGAGAATAGGGTGTAGTTTGGGAGACGCCCGCGTCAGGCCCCTTTTTACACTGCACCTAGACTTCACTGAAGTCGCTGACTCCTGAACGCAGAACGACTTGATCATCGTTTCTTTTTAGATATCAACTACTGGTGCACGTTTTTTTTATCCCACTTTGAGAGCGATGCAGTTCATCAATGCAGTGAATTGCAGGAACGCTTGAAAGACTGTGCCTGTCTCGTGCACGGCACCTGATTCCTTATGTAATGTTTTCATTTTGACTACTTCGGCATTTGGGACACACTCTCAATCTGTCTGTGTTGTTAAGGCTCTTGGATATCCCACATCTGCCTGAACACCCGACCCAGTATCTGCTACTACTCGTTTATCTGTCAAATACAATCATCCTGTCTGACTGTAGAGCTGTGTGGCTGCGGTAGGAGGGAGATCGAATCGCGTTTGTGGTCGATGGCATCAGCGTAGTGATGTACGATGTTGAAATGTGGTGAGTGTGTTTTTGTGCTGTTGCTAAGACCAGGATTCATTGGAACCCACCAAAGAACGTTTGCACAATAACTTTATTTACAATATTAATTCCATGCCCGCACTCCCGATTCAGAAAAATACAAGGCAGGCCTCTGAAGGGGCCACCCTGGTCGAAGTACGGTTTCAGACCCACGAAGGGTCTAAGATTTTATTTGACCGTGGCAGAAATACGCTACCTAGGATTTTGTTATTTTGGTGGGTAGATGTAGGAAATTGAGTTTATAAGTGTAGTTAGAGATGCAGTCTGGGATAAACAGGACACTTTTATACCTCCCATGTTGGGCTGGATTTGTAATTTATTGTTTATATGTGCATCATCTATAAATGGAATCACCGTAATATCTCAGTCAGCCATTACAAGTTTAAAGGTGTGTGGCGATGATGCCATGGGATAAACTGGCACTAACCTGACATTGTACTCAGTATTCAGCACTTGCATAACATAGTACATTTGCGGGCTGCATCTTTACAAATCATCTAATATTTTCTATTACGTAGAATCAGGAATGTTTTTTTCTCCGTTTTTTAGAGTTATTTTAAATAATGCATAAAGCATAGGAGTATTTTTGCTGAAAGAGTAGTGGGCTGGATTGACACCCATGCTACAGCACAACACCTCGCTAACGCACTGGATAGGAAAGAACTGAGAAAATGTCCACATTATTTCTTCAAAACATGGCAGTGTTTGAAGGCTGGTAGATTGTTACACAACGTTTTGGTTGCATAGCTATATAATTTGCATGTACACTGATTTATCTCCAGGTATCAATCATTTAATTAGCCTGTCTTTAATGAAATATTATCACATTTTTGGCACATTAGCAGCCTCACTTGTTTAAATGCAATGATATGACACATGCTTAGACAGGCTATACCAACTGAGGTCCTACTGTTTGTCAGTACTGATAGTGGTTAGTATTTAATTTTAGGAACACAGCGTTTCTGAGGTCGGGAGTAAATTACTAAAACATTGGGTAGTGCCCAAAGTTAGATTTAAGTTACAGCCCTGTGTTTTCAGTTTTCAGATCAGATACATGTGTTTGTATGTATATATCTACAGTGGGGAGAACAAGTATTTGATACACTGCCGATGTTGCAGGTTTTCCCACTTATAAAAGCATGTAGAAGTCTGTAATTTATATCATAGTTAATCTTCAACTGTGAGTGACGGAATCTAAAATAAATATCCAGAAAATCACATTGAATGATTTTTAAGTAATTAATTAGCATTTTATTGCATGACATAAGTATTTGATTCCTCAGAAAAGCAGAACTTAATATTTGGTACAGAAACCTTTGTTTGCAATTATAGAGATCATATGTTTCCTGTAGTTCTTGACCAGGTTTGCACACACTGCAGCAGGGATTTTGGCCCAATACTCAATACAGACCTTCTCCAGATCCTTCAGGTTTCGGGGCTGTTGCTGGGCAATACGGACTTTCTGCTCCCTCCAAAGATTTTCTATTGGGTTCAGGTCTGGAGACTGGCTTGGCTATTCCAGGACCTTGAGATGCTTCTTACGGAGCCACTCCTTAGTTGCCCTGGCTGTGTGTTTCGGGTCGTTGTCATCTTCAATGCACTTACTGAGGGAAGGAGGTTGTTGGCCAAGATCTCGCGATACATGGCCCCATCCATCCTCCCCTCAATATGGTGCAGTTCAAAAAGGTACAGTTAATACAGGTAATGAGTGGACAACAGGGGGGCTTCTTAAAGAAAAACTAACAGGTCTGTGAGAGCCGGAATTCTTACTGGTTGGTAGGTGATAAAATACTTATGTCATACAAAAACAAACAAACAGACCCAGATGTGGAGCACAGCCTTCAAAATGAAAACTACGGAGGACGTGCTGATTGGAACAACATGTGATGAACATACACAGACACATACTGTACAGACACAGATAGCTATATACACACACACACACACATTCACAAATTCTACTCACCAGGTGTTAGTACTATTCTACTCACCAGATGTTAATGATATTCTACTCACCAGGTACAGCACAAGCAAAGCACTGGAGGATATCCTCCACTTTGAAAGAAGGAATGCGCCCATACAGAGTGCTGCGCTTATCACTGTGCTGCTCAGCAGTTTTTTCTATTTGCTGTCACTGGTTTCCTTGGAAGCGTGGTTTGTCTTTCTACAGTAGTGGCACGGCAACCATCGTTTGTTACTGTTGTCATGGGAACAACGTGAAACACAACAAGAGGCAGTAAAGCTGATGGTTCTAACGGTCTTCAGTGACCTTCTCCTCCAGCCCCCCTCTTCCCTCCATTCATGCCTCCATCCTCCAGCCACTGTAGAATAACAGTGAAGACCCGGTCTCTGGGACGGAGGGAACGTCATGTGATGGTTGAGTAATTGTTTGTTCTGCCGTCCAGCCGCTGCCAGCTCGGCCCCTAGGGCTTTAATGTCAGGCCTGGGGTGTCAAGCCCAAGGAAACTTCTGACATTTTTATTTTGTTGTTTAAAATATTTTGCGTCAAACACACCAACTATAGCTGCATGGCCAGTGCAGTTTAGTGACCAGTAGTAGTAAAGGACAGAGGGTTAGTGGTCAGTAGTAGTAAAGGACAGAGGGTTAGTGGTCAGTAGTAGTAAAGGACAGAGGGATAGTGGTCAGTAGTAGTAAAGGACACAGGGTTAGTGGTCAGTAGTAGTAAAGGACAGAGGGTTAGTGGTCAGTAGGAGTAAAGGACAGAGGGTTAGTGGTCAGTTGTAGTAAAGGACACATGGTGAGTGGTCAGTAGTAGTAAAGGACAGAGGGTTAGTGGTCAGTAGTAGTAAAGGACAGAGGGTTAGTGGTCAGTAGTAGTAAAGGACAGTGACACCATTGGGTACTGAACATTGGTGAGAGGAACTGAAAACACTATTATAAAAATGTAAATGGTCCTTCTAAATTTATCTGAATCTTTTGGTGTGTATATACATAGAACCAGTGTTAGTATATTAGGGATTGTGAAAAACTAATCGATCAATAAACTACATATATATGTAATATATGTATATATAATGTACTGCAATGGTGTGTTTTGTTGCACGGAACTGCAAGCCACAGTAAACTTTGGAAACGACATTAAGACATAAAATGCTAGAAAAGCAATATCACTTACAATAAATGGAATTCAGAATGACAATCAAGTCAGAAAAAGTGCTGCATTAAATGATCAATTTATGCAAGCTTGCTACTTATATTTAATTTTACATTTTAGTAGCAAGCAGCACTGACTGCCTCACTCACTCGGACCTGATTCAGCACTCTTTCGGGTTCTGGTCTAATACTGTAGGCAGGTCACAATGAATGCTCTGGTTTTTCCCAAGTTCTGTACGTTTCATTGGGCTGGTTTTCAAAGCCGGATTGTCCAGGTATAACTGAATTAGTCTTTATTGGCCGAGATGCAGAGCGATCTAAAGTCAGATGAATGCTGCTATCCAAACAAATTGAGCTTTCCAAATGAAACTCTATTCACTGTAGTACACTGCTGTTGAACAGGGCCTATACTGGTAATAGGTCAAAAGTAGTGTACTTCATGGAGGATAGTATGGAGCGTACACCATTTGGAGCGTACACCAATGAGAAGCAATATTCCATTCTCTCACGACAGGGATTGTGTGAAAAGACACACCAGTGTCTTTAAAAAAGATACAAAAATCTACACAGACACAGAACTTATATTGTTCATGTTGTTTTATTCAGTGTCCTGTAAGTGTTTTCTTTTCTGTATTTCTGGACCCCACAGAAGAAGAGCTGCTGCTTTGGCAAAAGCTATTGAAGGTTCAACATCGCAGCTCTTGAACCTGATCCAGCTAAAAGCACAGGGCCGGGCATTACATAATCCCTTCTGTGTGTGGGCCGTGTGTGAGCAGAACACACAGCACATCAGCATCCACACAAAGCTTTTTGTTCTGCTGATGGATGAAGTTCATCTCAGAGGATAAAGCTTTCTTCTAGAATGTTCCAAGTGTACACTTGAAGGGTCCTGCGGCCTGCATTGCACACAATGAGAATGTGTATCAACTCACTGTGGCTTTTCAGTTTCTTGTGCTGTATATTCTGATAAACAGAAGAAAGTCCTACATAATTTCTGAAATATGTCGTACATACTTCTCACCAACTTTTGGTTTGATTCAGTGTTGCACTCTTCTCACTAAATATTATTGTCTAAGTACTTTCTAGCTCTGTCTTTGCAAGTGCCACAGTGTCAAGGTTAAGCTTGAGGTGCTGGGCCAACAACCAAGCAGAGATGTTGGCCTGGCATATTGAGATGTGATAGAGGGAAAAAGGGAAGGAAAATTGATTGTCATCCGCATAGATGTGATAAGAAAGACCATGTGAGGAAGTGACAGAGCAAAGGGACATGGTGTATAGAATGAAGAAAAGTGGGCCAAGAACCGAGCCTTGAGGAACACCAGTTGTAAGAGAATACGTGGAAGACACAGATCCTCTCCACGTCACCTGGTAGGAGCGGTCTGCCTGGTAGGAACAATCCAAGTGTGAGCAGAGCCTTGGGTGGAGATAGCCGCACAAGTGTCTTGGAAAGGAAACAAAGTAGGGATACAGGCCTGTAGTTTTTGATATCCGAGGGGTCAAGTGTTAGTTTCTTTGAGAGCAGAGCCACTCTGGCCGTCTTGAAGTCCACTGGAACACACCCAGTGCTCAGGAAAGGGTTGATAACGGTCTACTGAGAGGTTCTGGAGAAAGAAGGAGGGGATGGGGTTCAAAGAATTGAACTTGGGAAGCCGTCCATCACTAGCTGCAGGATATCATCTTTTAAAATCAGTTAACGTGAGGCCCATTGTGGCTTGTGAGCGACCAGTGGTCCCGCAAGGCTGAGATGTACACCCTGTTTCCAAAAAAGTTCATCCGCTGTGTAAAATGTAAATAAAACCCTACATTCAATAGAAAAGAATACACGGATAACATATCAAAAGCTGAAACTGAGAAATATATGAATTTGATGCAAGTAACATGTTTTGAAAAAGCTGGGACAGGGGCAACAAACAACTGGAAAAGTGGTGTAATGCAAAAAAAAAACCTGGGGGAACATCTCACAACTACAGTAATTAGGTTAATTGGCAACAGGTCAGTAACATGATTGGGTATGAAAAGAGCATCCCAGAGACATTGAGTCTTTCAGAAGTATAGATGGGGAGAGGTTTACCATCCTGTGAAAGACTGTGCAGGCAAAGAATAACGTTTCTTAACATAAAATTGCAAAGACTTTGGGGTTTTTATCATCTACAGCACATAATATAATTTAAAGAGTCAGAGAATCCGGAGAAATCTCTCTACGCAAGAGTCAAGGATGAAAACCAATATTGGATGGCTGTGATCTTCGGGCCCTCAGGCGGCACTGCAATGAAAACACAGTAGTGGACATCAGTGCAAGGAATCAGGAACACTTTCAAAAACCACTGTCTGTGAACAGAGTATGTCACTGCATCAACAAATGCAGTTTACAACCATATACAGTTAGGTCCAGAAATATTTGGACACTGACACAATTTTCATTATTTTGGCTCTGTTTCTGTCTTCTGTCAATTCATCAATAAATACTAGTGACCCAGTGCCACTGGAAGCCATGCATGCCCACGCCATCATACTGCCTCCACAGTGTTTTACAGATGATGTGGTATGTTTCGGATCATGAGCCGTTCCAAGCCTTCGCCATACTCTTCATCATTTCATCATATCATTCTGGTACAGGTTGATCTTAGTTTCATCTGTCCAAAGAATGCATTTCCAGAACGTGGCTGGCTATTTAGATGTTTTTCGGCAAAATCTGGCCTTTCTGTTCTTGAGGCTTATGAATGGTTTGCACCTTGTGGTGACCCCTTCTCTTTTCGATAGACTTGGATAATGATATGCCTACCTCCTGGAGAGTGTTCTTCACTTGGCTGGAGGTTGTGAAGAGGTTTTTCTTTTCCATGGAAAGGATCCTGCGATCATCCACCACTGTCTTCTGTGGACGTCCAGGCCTTTTTGTGTTGCAGAGCTGAACATTTTCTCAGAATGTACCAAACTGTTGATTTGGCCACTCCTAATGTTCCTGCTGTCTCTCTGATGGCTTTTTTTTTTTGAAATCTAAGGATGGCCTGTTTCACTTGCATTGAGTTTCTTTGACCGCATGTTGTGGGTTCATAGCAACAGCTTCCAAATGTGAATGCCACACCTGGAATCAACTCCAGACCTTTTGCACTTTTTAATTAGTTAACAAATAATGAAGGAATACCCCACACCTGTCCATGAAACAGCTTTTGAGTCAATTGTCCAATTACTTTTGGTCCCTTGAAAAAGAGGGGCCTACATATTAAAGAGCTGTAATTCCTCTGAATACCCTCAAATTAAAGCTGAGAGACTGCTCTTTAAGCCCATATTCATTATTTAACTGTATATACATATATATTCTGGTAAACAGCCAAAATAACAAAACTTGTGTCATTGTCCAATTATTTCCAGACCTAACTGGATGACTTGTGCATCTGTAAAAGCACCATTAATGCTGAACAAGATATACAGGTTTTGGAGCAACATATGCCGCCATCCAGACAACGTTTTTCTCAGGGAAGGCCATGATTATTTCAGCAAGACAATGCCAAACCACATTCTGCATGTATTACAACAGAATGGCTCTGTTGTAAAAGAGTCCGGATACTAAAATGGTCTGCCTGCAGTCCAGACCTCTCAACCCACTGAAAACATTTGGCTCATTATGAAACAAAAAATATGACAAAGGAGACCTCAAACTGTTGAGCAGCTGCAATCCTATATCAAGAAAGAATGGGAAACATTTCTTTTTCAAAACTACAGCAATTGGTGTCAGTTCCAGAACGCTTACAGGGTATTAATAAAAGAAGAGGTGATGCAACACAGTGGTGAACATGCCCCTGTCCCAACTTGTTTTGAAACATCTTGCTGGGATCAAATTCAAAATGGGCATGTATTTTTCAAAAAAAAAAATCTGTTTCAACATTTGATATGTTGTCAATATAAAACAAACGCACAACAAGGATGGATAATCAACTCCTGGTAGAAACCTGAAATGGATAATGGCATTTTATATATCATTTTTCATAACACGATGAGACCAACGTCTCATTTAGAAACCTGCCCTGGAAACAATTACAGCACAGAGCAAAACAATTATGGAATGCACAATTATTTACACAATATCCACAGTAATCAAATGAAACAAACACAATCACAACTATAAAAACCTTTCGCCATTTTCTCAAATTGACCCAGGGACACCAAGGCCTCCCAACCAAGCACCAACTGGATACTATTCCAGACATGAGATGCATGAAAAGGCACATCTACAAAACTCAGTGGTTACTAAGGGAGACACCATTGTTAACTAACCCTGTGTTCTTGTACTATAACCTGAAATTCTAAGTTTCCACAGAGATGTTAAATACGCTGGATGCTTGTGGAGTATGAGTATCATGATTGTCTGATGTAATAAAAAGCCACATGGGAGGGGCTTTAAAACCAAAAGGTCAATGTTCTGGAGTGGCTCAGTCAAAGCGTGGACATCAATCCAATTTTCCAGAACATGTAGGACAGTTAATTGGACAGTTAGCTCCCTGCCAACCAGAGAAAAGCAAGATTAATTTCTATGTCAGATGCTCACTTTACATTTAAGTTTCCTGAGAAGCATAATTTTATGCTGTTTAAACAATAGGTCACTGTCTATCCAAATACTGTGGTATTTCTATGCACAGACCTTTTAAATTACAGAAACACAGTGTGACACACTTGAATGAGCTGTTTTCAATTGTCTTCAGAAGTCACATACACTGTAGTTAGTTGAATTGAGTCCACCTGTCTCTGGTTGGTCCCACAGTTGGTTAGTACAATCTTTAACAAAAACATTGTGAAGACGAAGGAACATATAATGCAAATCCGGAATAAGGTTCTTCTAATCCACTAATCAGAGGTCCAAGCCATTGAATATCCCTCGGATCCCAGTAAAGTCCATCATTAAGAAATGGATAGAATATGGCACAACTGTCTAGAACAGGATATCCTCAAAAACTGTGTATCTAGGCAGGAAGGGCAATAGTCAGGGAGGACATCAAGAGACAAATAGCATCTGTAAAGGAGTTACTTGCTAAGATAGAAAACCTGCGAGTCTGCAAGAGACCTGGGACTTTGAAGAGGAAAAATCTTCCAGCAGGACAATGACCCAGAACAGAAAGGCAAAGCCACACGGGAGGGGCTTAAAAACCAAAAGGTCAATGTCCTTGAGTGGCCCAGTCAAAGCATGGACATCAATACAATTGAGAATATGTGGAAAAACTTGAAAATAGCCAACTTGGAAGAGCTTGAGCGATTTTTCACGAATGGGTAAGAATTGCTTTGTCCAGATGTGCAAAGTTAGTAGAGATGTATCCAAATCCAGACTCCAAATGGCTGTAATTGAGCCCTCCAATTATCTGAAGGGGGTTACTATACAATCAGTTATTTTCATTATTACTGTCGCCATCTAACCAACCAAACAGAAACCAGGTCAGTGGTAGCCCACTGGTGACATTTGGTTTATCCATAATACCTAAAAGAACAAAAGTTGAGAAAAAAAAAAGATTTTTAAAAGGTTTTTTAAATATCTTCAACTAGACAATAGACAAAGGTTTTAACAATGATAAAGGCTTTTTTAATGCTACATTATAGTCTATGTACAGTAATGTGAAAACGTGCAAATTGTTACGAGTGAGAATGACATGGGAGTATAAATAAAGGAATTCATATGGGTTATGTTCACAATGTTGTTTGTAGTCCACTGGTTGTCATTTCCTCATGGCAACGGGTCACAGTTACTGCTGCTGTGGTTACACATTGAAGTATTTCGCCTAACAAATATGGGAGTTTCTCAGTGTTTGATTTCAAATTCTTTGTGGGTCTGAATGATCTGAGGATAACGTGGCTCTAATGTGGACGTACATTTGACTGGAGTTTAGGATGTGCAGCTCAGTTTCCACCTAATTTTGTGGGCAGTCTGCACATAGAGTGGATATAAAAAGTCTACACACCCCTGTGAAAATGCCAGGTTTTTGTGATGTAAAAGAATGAGACAAAGATGAATCCTGTCAGAACTGTTTCCACTTTTAATGTGACATATAATGTGAACAATTCAATTGAAAAAAAAAACTGAAATCTTCAAGGGGTTGAAAAAACTTTACAATTACCTGGTTGCATAAGTGTGCACACCCTCTTATAACTGGGGATGTGGCTGTGTTCAGAATTAACCAATCACATTCAAACTCATGTTAACTAGAAGTCAATACACACCTGCCATCATTTAAAGTGGCTCTGATTATTTTCATATATACCATGGAACACAGTGAAGACAGTCATCAAGTGGTGAAAATATGGCACAACAGAAACATTACCAAAAACTGGATGTCCCTCCAAAATTGATGAAAAGACGAGAAGAAAACTGGTCAGGGAGGCTTCCAAGAGGCCTACAGCAACATTAAAGGAACTGCAGGAATTTATGGCAAGTACTGGCTGTGTGATACATGTGACAACAATCTCCTGTATTCTTCATATGAATGGATTATGGGGTAGGGTGGCCTTTTCTTACAAAGAAAAACATCCAAGGCCGGCTGAAGTTTGCAAAAACAAACATCAACTCCCCCAAAAGCACGTTGGAATTTTTTTTATAATCTGATGAAACCAAGGTTGAACTTTTTGCCCATAATTCCAAAAGGTATGTTAGGCGCAAAAACAACACTGCACATCACCCAAAGAACACCATACCCACAGTGAAGCATGGTGGTGGCAGCATCATGCTTTGGGGCTGTTTTTCTTCAGCTGGAACCGGGGCCTTAGTCAGGGTGTAGGGAATTATGAACAGTTCCAAATACCAGGCAATTTTGGCACAAAACCTTCAGGTGCCCGTTAGAAAGCTGAAGATGAAGAGGAAGTTCGCCTTTCAGCACGACAACTACCCAAAGCACACATCCAAATCCACAAAAGCATGGCTTCACCATAAGAAGATTAACGTTTTGGAATGACCCAGCCAGAGTCCAGACCTGAATCCAATTGAACATCTGTGGGGTGATCTGAAGAGGGTTTGCAATCTGACAGATTTGGAGCGCTTTTGCAAAGAATTGTGTGCAAATATTGCCACATCAAGATGCGCCATGCTAATCGACTCAACAAAGTATTAGTTTAAGTGTGTGCACACCAGGTTATCGTGAGTATTTATATTAATTTTTTCTCAAAGATTTCAGTTTGTTTGTTCAAGTTATAGGTTACATTGAAGGTAGAAAAAGTTCGGACATGATCTATCCTTGTCTCCTTCTTTTACATCACAAGAACTTGGCATTTTAGGGGTGTGTAGACTTTTTATATCCACTGTAGTCTGTCTTCTCCCTGGAGCCCAGTCTGCCTGTCATGGACTCTAGTCATGCTCTTTTGTATAAGAGGCCTGGGTCCCAGGCTGACTCTGTATAAATGAACCAAAAGTAAAATAAAGAATAAGTAAAAAAAAACATGTGTGCTTGGAATTTAACAGATTTTTCTAGTTTTTGAAGATTGGTGCTTATTGTCACAGTCTAGCATAATTTGAGGCTTTGTGTTGATCGCTGAGAATACTTTCATGTCTCAATCGGGTGTTTATCCTATCTGACCTCACAATCAAAGAGGACAATTGGTTTTATGACTGACTGGAGGATTTTAAAGCAGATTCCAATTGGGGTGTCACATTGTATGTTCTTTTTGGTTAAATTGAAGACCCTTGCCTCGTCTCTTTGTCTCTCTGTCTGCTCCGTGTCTCTCTCTTTGCCTGTCTCTCCATCCCTATTTTGCCCTATTTCTGTCTCTCACTGACTCTCTTTTTATTTTTTACACAGCTTCTGTAATGGGAGGACATAAGGCAGACCCACACACACACACACTAACGAACACATTCTCAGGATGTGAAGATTCAGAGAGAGGAAGTTGACAAGGCAGCATAATGCCCAGGATTTGTTTATAATGTCGCAGACCATTTACTGGTGGGAGCTATCCCAGAGCCTAATTGAACCCAGAGATAATTAAATATTTATATATCTGCTTGAATTACATCATAGTGCTTTACTTCGGTAAAGAGGTCAATTCAATCAAAACAATGGAATTCCATGGAAACGTGAGGGGGATGTTGCAGTTCCCTGTACAGAAAGTTAAATTATCTGAAAATATATTTTTAGATGCAAAACATAAATATGGTGACACTAGACCCTCCGGACCAGAAGACTTTATGTGACAAACTATAAATGTCAATTCTAAAACATTTGCCAAACACTGTATTTCTGAATAAAAAGGGTTAGAATAAGAAGGGTTAAAATTAAGAAACCACGGCAAATTTTATACAGTTCCTCACTCAAAACGTTCCTTTTCAACTTTTTTGGAAAGGAAAGAAAAAGGTGCAGTGGTCTCTTAAGTCTTTCCGGAGCTGCATGTGGATATATGTGTATTTAACTAGGAGTTATCAATCAATTGTTTTCTGTTGATTTATTTGAACACTTTGATCATTGAAAAACAACTCCTAATGAAACACATTCTTATTTTATATTTTATTTTCAGTGGAGTTAAAAAGTTTGGGTTCACTTAGAAATGTCCTTGTTTTTAAAATGTAAGCACATTTTCTGTCCATATACCGATCTCCCCTTTTAGAGTAATAACAAACAAAAAATACACATTGTGAAGTATGATGGTGGATGTGGGGCTTTTGTACACCCAAATGCTTTAGGGACATTGTTACAAGACATGATTACATGGACACCCACAAATTCCCAAGATTTATTGCCCAAAACCTGTCCAGAGTCCAGAGTTGAGTACCAGACCTTATTGGATCTGGAGTGTTTTGAGAAATGTGTTTTCCCAACTCAACAAACATTATAGGAGAAAACTAAGAGTTGTTATTTTGAGTGGGTTCACAAAGTATTAAATGCTGGACATAAATTTTTTAAATAAAATAATTTCACTTAGTATACATATAAAACATTATTTGGCAAACAATTTATATTTTACATGTTTTTTAGGTTATTTACTCTTTCTAGGTCCAGTATATACCAACATTTTTCAACAAAGTCTATTAGAGCTCCAAACGACTTTGACTACCACCACCTAGTTGTTTTTAGTAGCTATGCTACAAGATTATATGAATGGGAGTTAACATTATGTCACCCCTTGTAAACCATAAAGGGAAAACTTCTAAATGTTATTGGGTGAAAAAAACGAGACATATCAGGATCGGTCTTCAGTAACCACAATGTGGACTGTTTAACATACATTTAAGAAAACGTCAAATTTTGCAAATATTTTGACTGTGTGCCAATGACAGCAAACTTTTTCTATTCCCCGTGGTTTCCCTTCCATTGACCTTTATACAGCATATATCCATGCACATGTCTTTCAACAGACTAGATCAGAGAGAGGGAGACAGGGATGCAGAGAGAGAGAGAGAAAGAGAGAAAAAAGGAAAAAAAGGAGAGACAGGAAAGGAGAGGGATAGCGGGAGTGATTTACTACATAAAAGGAGGGCCGTGTCTGAACCACTACGAGATCTGTAGCACTGGTCTGTGGACCAGACCATAAACATGGCTCTTCACTACATCTGCAACTCTACAACCCAAGGTGGTATGAAAAAATACTGCCTGTGGGTTTTAGCTTTGCGGTCGACCTTCATCCCAGAGCAGCTACCAGATAAACTCTCCCGGCTGACCGTGACCGGCTCCGTCTGTTAACGGGTTGATCCAAAAGGCCTGGCCTATGACTTCCTGTCCGTCAAGTGGACGGATGGAGAAAGTGGCAGCCCCAGCAAAAAAAGGAGGTTTTGTGTAACTTCTGGATGCTGCCTCCTTTCAGTCTCAACATTCCTATAGTTGACGTTCCACTCTCTGAACTGCAAACGGCCCGTTGCAATATACCAGATGAATTATCTGCTGAAAGTGCCATGGGTGGAGTAAAATAACGTCCTCATTCAGGGTTTGGGCAGTCGGCCAAATAAGACATTGATTAAAATCTGTCTTATAAAAACACCGGACTTTTCTGCGAATCATGATTTTAATCACCTCACAGCTTGTCTCTCTCATGCACTTCTCAGACATGTTCAAACGCTAGAGAAAAACAAGATTGTGGAGCTAGTGTACAGGAAGTGAAGGCAACCATTCTGTGGAGTAGATGGAGCTGCTGTCAGTAACACAGCCTCAGGTTGTAGTATTCTGTTTATTCAAACACCCCCATTGATTCAATGTTAATGAAATATAATCCAAATGGCCTCGCGGGTTTCCCGGCCAGTTTTGACAAAGCTATTCTGCCTATCTCCAAACTCTGTCCGCCCAAACCTCTCCCGTCTTCCTGAGGCCTCTCAACCTGACCCTGCCCATCTGATTAATGACTGTGGTCACACCACTTCTACATGGAGAAAGACTTCTCTCCCTCTCTCCCTCAAACTCTCTCCCTCCATCTCTCTCCCTAGCCCTCTCGCTCCCTTTCTCTCTCTCTCTCTCCCCCATTTATTGCCCTCCCTTGTTGTTGAACAGGATGTCTCCATGGAGACAGGGATAAACAGATGATAACAAGTTCTCAGCAGCCCTTTAAAGCTCATTTGAGCGCCCGTGTTGGCGTTTGAGGCGAGGCAGTGCAGAGCAGAGCAGGACAGAGAGAGAGAGAGGCAGAGAGGCAGAGAGAGAGGCAGAGGGGATTTGGAGTTAGCGAGAGGTAAGAGCTGCTGCAGGATAATCATAATATTTCTACTGATTATAGTTTTTACATCATTTGTGTTGATAAAGGATGCATTCTATCACTTGGAGCTCTGCTACTACTACTAAAACGACTACTACTGCTACTGATACTACAATCACTATTACTGGATTAGTGTACGCTACCTCTCGTTAAGTGTGTGTGTGTGTGTGTGTGTGCAAGGGTGTGTGTGTGTGCGTGCATGTGTGCGTGTGTCTCTGAATGCTGACCCTAAGTAAAGTCACACACGTCTGTGTGACTTGCTGCAAAGCTGCACAGCAAATAACAGTCCTAAAATAATCATTATCTGTTGATAGCACACAGGTGTTTTCTCTTGCGTACTGCGACAATGGTGTTATTGTTATTGCCCTGGCTGATGCGTGTGATTCGCGGATGAGGGAGGCTGCTTGTTGTGTTGCCAGGCAACTGTTTGTGTGCTTTGGCATTCCATTGGTGTGACACAATTTATATTGACATGAGAAAAAGAGAGAGCATTCATATTTATTCAGACATCGAACGAATGTCTCTGGGTTCCTGACAGTGGAACGTTTGCTATGATGCTGTGGTTACTAGTCATGTTTTTGGTTTGTTGGAGTTCAAGTCCTTTGCATGTAACAGTGATGTGCGAATGATCACAAACCCGTATCTATAATCTCATATGTAATACTCGTGCTTTGTCTCTGCTGGCTAAATATACACAGGCAAATTTCCTCTCAAGTATTTCTGTGAAGAGTTAAGGAAAATTACACGGTACAGGGTTAAAATCAAATTCATATTTGAAAATAAAAGTCACTACTTTGCACATTGCAACTATGTACAGGGGACGAAATAAAGGTTAACTGAAATAAATCCGATTTCTGCCCTATAATTATGTAGATGGTGACAGCACCATTAGTCCTTCATTTGACAGTAATCGTTTGTTTGGCCCTGTATACCCCAATAGATCAGCCAGGTTAATGACAACCGGTGATCAAATAAGTCAGTGTAAAAATATATCCATATAGCAAATTAAAATGTAAACTATCTGGGAATATTTTAATTATCTATACTCTCCAGGTATATTTTGTATTTATTTTAATAATCTACCCTGTGTTTTTTTTTTTTACATTTTCACTCTCTGGGTATATATATGAATAATATTTACTCTCTGGGTATATTTGATTAATCTATTTTCTTTGGGTATGTTTGAATAATCTTCACTCTCTGGGTATATATGAATAATCTATACCCTCTGGGTTTATTTGAATAATCTATACTCTCTGTGTATATTTGAATAATCTTTACTCTCTGGGTATATTTGAATCATCTTTACTCTCTGGGTATATTTGAATCATCTATTCTCTCTGGGTATATATTAATATTATTTACTCTCTGGGTATATTTGATTAATCTATTCTCTCTGGGTATATTTGAATAATATATACTCTCTGGGTAATTGTATGCCAACCCTCTGTAAAGTGTTTGCATGCAGGACAGGAGGTTGCTTTTCATTTTAAATAAAATAACCTGCATACATTATTATTTGTAGCTGTCATATAACTGTATTAAATCACTTATTGTCTACATATGTTGTAGCTTAATTTGGTTACCCCAGGAAATGCAAGCTGGTGTAATCAAGCTTCGAAAAGGCTGTTGTCCAACATCCACATTATCAGAGCTATCTAAATAATAAACAACCCCTACCAAAATAATAAACAACCCTATCTAAATAATAAACAACCCCTACCAAAATAATAAACAACCCTATCTAAATAATAAACAACCCCTACCTAAATAATAAACAAGCTCTACCAAAATAATAAACAACCCCTACCTAAATAATAAACAACCCCTACCTAAACTAATATGCCCAAATAACAATTTGCACCCGTTGCTGTTTAATGGTTCTACTGCTGTAACAAATTGACTCAAGTTAAGATCCTACATGTGTGCATGGAGGGAGGGGAGCAGTCTGTCAGTACTGCTGTTGAAATCCAGATCCCTCTAAACCCAGTCAAACTTTTAGCGGAACATGTACAGTGAGCAAACATAATCTGACCATAATTTCAGGCTGTCCCATGTTCACCACATGTTCCCTGACCCTTTGGGTAGAGCCGCTGGCTGCGGTGTGCGTTACAAACCTCTTGTGCTGAGATTTGGCTTAATCACATTCACACTCACCCGCATACACACACGCGCGTACACACACACACACACACACAGCTTGGTTCACGTCTGCTACTCAACAGCCCGCAACCTAATCCCAGAAATGTTGAAAGATGCTGGGGTACAACCTGTTTCTACGGGCCATGCTGGGGGATGAAACACATTTAAGGAATTTCCCGGGTGCACATACCCCCTGAGTTCCTGAATATTTCACTCATCATCCCATGTGTACACTTATATGCATACATATATACACACACACACACATATATGTTATATATTCTTTTCAATAGTAGGATCATCTACGGGTTTGTATGGCCAGAATTCCACGGCTAACGTCTGTTCTCTCAGGCATGATGTAACAGGGGGCTGTTTCAAAATGGCTACCGAAGCACTTAGAGCTATAAAACAAAATACTTGCCAAGTCTGTGGTTGTGCTACATCGTAAGGATTAGAAACCAGAGATTATACAGTATATAGTATATACTGAATTTAGATGATAATTATTGTATTTTATAGTACAGACTCGGGGTCACTCATTAAAAATGCCATTACTATCACTGGATTATGTGAATGTGTTTATGTAGACAGTGCCCGGTGAGGTGTGTCTGTTAAATGACTAAAATGTAAATGTGTCAAAAAGGTAGAAAAATGGCAGCCTGTTAGTATCCAGGTTGAGCAGGCGGAGTGAAAGTGAGACCAAATACGCACACACACACAAACACACAAAGAAAGTTGTACAATTTATTTAATGAAGGCATTGCCTGGGAACACCCCAAACATGCCATCTAAAACACTAAACCTGCACAATGAATCAAAAACCCAAAAGACACAGAAGGAGGTGAAGCCCATCTGGTTTCCCTCAGCACACCATATTTTAGTTTGTTAGTTTGTTCATTCAACCCTGGACTCCACCGTGCCTCCAGTCTACATTCATCTCCTGAGGGTGGCCATCAGGAGCGGAGAACAAAACGCAGTTTAAAAACGCACAGGAGAAACATTCAACCGTCATTTACCCAATAAATTCCTGGTTCAGAATCAGGCAATTCATCACACGTGAAGCTGTGACGATTGTGTCGGTAGAATCGAGAAAAGGGGGTCAAACAAATGTAATTCTACAGCAGATTTCCCACCTGAGGCCAGTTGTCTTTGCAGAGTAGCCAATGGTCTCTGAGGTGATTCACTACTGACAGCCAATACCTTTAACGCATTCCGGGCAAACGATCCCTCAGTTGAGATTGCCAAGCTCCTACAGAAACACACTGTTTTAAAAAAGTTAAAGGTGACCTCACCTGTTCTCAGACGCATCAGCAACGATCACAACCCCAACCAAAATGTTGTTACATTGTGAAGCAGGCCATTGCTCTGCTTGGTTCATTTCAATAGGCTAGAATTGGATTTCACTCTTACTTTGTCTTCTAAACTGATGACTTGTCTACAAGGTGCGTCTTTTAAGCTGGAAAGAGATTTCAGACTAAACATAATTTAACCGGGTTGCACCTTTCATTGTTTCACCCCATGGAAGAATTTCACTGTTAACGTGTACTGTGTTCAAAGTATAAAAGGCTCATATACAATGGATGCCGTTTGGTTTGTCTGTCGACAGTCTGTCTGTCTGTAGACTTTTTGTCTGTCTCTAGGCGGTTTGTTGGCTGAATTTCTGTCTGTAATTAGTCGGTCTGTCTGTCTGTAGACTTTTTGTCTGTCTCTAGGCTGTTTGTTGTCTAACCGTGCAAGTTCCATCCAGCACCTTGTTCTATACATAAGAACAGCTGATCACACATCACACACACACTCAACAAGCGCATCCAAATTGCAAAGCTTATCGTCTTCCTCAATTATCTTGCCTCTCTTCTCTCCTTTCCATGACCTCTCCTACTTCTCCTTCTTCTCCTACTTCTCCTACTTCTCCTTCTCTCCACCCCTTCTGCACCAACTCCCCTTCCGCTCCACCACCCCTTATCCACCTCCCTCTCCTGACATGAAAGTGAATCCTTGCGACACGTTGTAAAATCTGCAGCCCTGAGGGGATGAGGTCTGTATGGGTAAAATGAAAGGACTCCACAGTAAACGTGCAGTACAGAACAGTACATGTGAGTAAGTACAGAACAGTACATGTGAGTAAGTACAGAACAGTACATGTGAGTAAGTACAGAACAGTACATGTGAGTAAGTACAGAACAGTACATGTGAGTAAGTACAGAACAGTACATGTGAGTAAGTACAGAACAGTACATGTGAGTAAGTACAGAACAGTACATGTGAGTAAGTACAGAACAGTACATGTGAGTAAGTACAGAACAGTACATGTGAGTAAGTACAGAACAGTACATGTGACCTTCAAAGTCGGAGGTTCCTCTGAAGCTGTCGAAGTGTCTGCCCATCGCACCGTCTTCTACAAACCCAGAAAAAACATGACGAGGAAGGCCAGTGTTGTGTGATGGACCCCTTCCTTTATTATTGAAAATAGATTCCCTTCTATGTCTACAGAAATTGTTAAAGATGGCGGAAAGCCTGGACATGGAGCAGCTGATGAACTCCTTTAAGAAGTTTGCAATCCATGGCGACACTAAGGCTACAGGGAAAGAGATGAACGGGAAGAACTGGGCGAAACTCTGTAAGGACTGCAAGATCATCGATGGGAAGAATGTCACAGGCACCGACGTGGACATCGTCTTTACCAAAGTCAAGTTAGTTTCACCCACACTCAGTAGAATCAACGTTACAATTGTGCTACAGATAGACAGGTTAACATTCAGATCATCGAAAAGAGAAGCGAACAAAACTTCTGTTGGAATTCCAATTGGAATTCATGGTAGTTCCCATATTAAGTAAAACATGCTGATTGGAGTAAAATATGATAATACAATTATTAATGCAATACATGCAATTATTACATAGAGTACATTTTTTTACATTTTATATATTTAATGTTTACATTATTCATTTTTTATATTAGCATGTGAGTGTAATATATAAATGATAATTAAAATGTGTGTTTGATTACATCTAGTCAAGGGTGTCCCGTGAAATCCCTGGTGCTCTGCTAAGTACACCCTTTAGATTATTAAACACATAAAATCACCTGATATCTGATTTGTGTTTGAATCCAGCATTCTTGTGTAATGTCTGACGTTTCTGCCTGGGCAGAGCAAAGACATCCCGGGTCATCACCTACGAAGAGTTCCAGAAAGCCTTGGAGGAGCTGGCCCCTAAGAGGTTCAAAGGTCAGAGCAAAGAGGAGGCCCTGCAGTCGGTTCACAAGCTGATCGAGGGCAAGGAGCCCACCAATGTAGGAGTCACGGTGAGGAAGACACACACACACAGCTTCAGAAAACAAATCTAATCACAGTGGGAGATGGTCACGATGGTAATGGTTCCTTGGATCATGGTTAATCAGCATGGTTAATCAGCATGGTTAATCAGCATGGTTAATCAGCATGGTTAATCGGCATGGTTAATCGGCATGGTTAATGGCCTGACACCTGCTGAGGAATATATATTACAGGAAATCCAAACTCTGCCACGTTGTTCCTGGAGACCTACCACGCCTCAGCTATCTGCACTGACCCCAGGTGTGATTTGCCTGATTTAGTTCATCAGCCAGAAGGCTATCGATGTCTAGTTAGGACGCTGGTATCTCCGGAGCAGACGGGGAGAATCCAGCTAATGTATGTACCCCTCTAAAGAACCTGTTACGGTTTCCCTGACATAGAATAACCCTAGTCCTGGACTAAAATAGATGTTTAATGGAGGCTCATTTTAGAAACTTGTGTCCTGGGAAACCGGGTCTGTAGTTAGGTATTGGACACTGCCCTTACTCGCAGTATATTGGACATTACACCACAACCCCCCCCCCCTCCCCTCACAGAGTAGCCGTTGCTATTATAAACTTGATACCAAGATTCTTAGAACAGTGAAATGTATTTTTACCACACCTGTGGTTTAAGGCCTAAGACAGACTGGCTGTCAGCCACTAAGCATTCACCCGTTTTATAATGTAATTTACAATCATTACTGTTTTACTGCACTGCTGTTATGATCTGATCTAAATTGACGCGAAAACTCACGTATTTTGTGTTTTAACTGTAGCTAGATTCTGTAAATAAACACTGCCTGCCAAGAAAGGCCAAGCACTTTGCCTTGTTTGTTGAGGATTATACGGACTGGCTCGTTGTAGAGGGGGTGAGAGGTCGGCCATTTGTGGAGGATAATAACTGAGTGTTTATCAGACACTTAGAAACTGGAGGAGGTTGTTTAGAAGTCCCTTAGCAATCACAGAGAGAGTCAAGAGTCTCATTCCCACTAAAGATAATTGAGGAGAGTGTGTGTGTGTGTGTGTGTGTGTGTGTGTGTGTGTGTGTGTGTGTGTACTCAGTCTTCTTATCTAGACTGCCTTATTGCTTTAGCTCGCTCTGATTTAACTCACATGCACAACATCACAGCCCAAAGGTTTTCACCCTCTGGGTTGTAATTCATAGTAGTCTAAATGTTACCTTTTATTTGAAGAGTCCCAATTCCCATCTGTACATGTTCAATAGATACGCAATACCATCAACAAATGTTCACCAAGCAATTCGTTGATAAGCCACGGCTTGTTAAGGTTAGGGTTACGTTTAGAATTAAGTTTAGGGTAAAGTTTAGGTTAGGGGTTAGGGTTAGTAGACAGTTCAAATGTTACTGAGAGTCAGTAGATAATCTGCAGAATATCTACAGACACCCTTTTGGGACTACATGGGCTACATGGTGTGTAGTTTGAGTCCCCTGCCTCGCGTAACGACTGCGCCCTGACGGCTAGGGTTCATGACCTGGTCGTGGTATCTAACCTCTTCTTTGCGGTGACCGCCCTGGGGTCCGGCAAATGGCTGTGACGACTGGCAAAGGGCCGCCACGGGGGTTTGGTAGTCGAACATGGATGCCTGCGGTTAAAAACTAAAATGTTTTCCTTCCTCCGTTCCACCCACAGAAGGTGGCCAAGACCGCCGCAGTGGACAGGCTCACGGACACATCCAAGTACACGGGCTCCCACAAGGAGCGTTTCGATGAGAGCGGGAGAGGGAAAGGCAAGGGCGGCCGGGAGGAGCTGGTGGAGAACACGGGCTACGTCGGCTCCTACAAGAACGCCGGGACGTACGAGGAGAAGACCAAGGCCAAGTAGATCAGAGGAGGCTGGTGAGGGGTGGAGGGGCTCACAACAATGTCCGGAATGGACCTGAAGCCAGGTGTTCCATTCCTGCTTTTAGTATGTGCACTTCTTCAGCTTTGAAATGACACCAGCCACCGTTGAAGTCGACCGCCAGGGTTAGGGCCAGGCCTTCTGGAGGCTTGCCCACAGCTGGAGCTTTCTATTCCCCCATTGTCCCGTGTCAGATGGCGTCCGGAGCGGATCCGGTGAAATGAACGTGACGCAAGACGGTCATCTCCCCACCACTCTGAGCTTGGCTCTGAAGCGAAACAGTCTGGACCAAATTCCTCCCTAAACTCAGAACCTTGACTCTTAACCTGAGGCTGACCCATATGTTTACCCCTGCATTTAACCATTAGAGAGGCTGTGATGACCTCAACTGAGATAGGACAGCATTCACAGATTACCTGATAAACTGTACATTGACCTGAACGCCCGACCACACCTATTACCCAGAGTCATACATTTATCCCCAGGTTTTAGTCAAATACCTGGATTACAGTTATTCTTGTCTAAAAGTAGACATATGGAGAAAATTATAATTAAACTAGATATATGAATATATACTCAACTTACAGTATTTCAAGTAACTTTGTACACTTAAAATGATTGTCCATCCGTGACCGAAAGTGATGGTGTGCAAGTGATGTTCTGGTCAATGCGTTTGTTGCGTTGTGATGCATTATCGATGACTCCTCCGCATTCTGTAGCTGTGATGTTATCTCTCCAATAACATTACATTGGGGAAATCGGAGGGAAACAATGAACTGTAACTGGATGTCTAGAATTGTCCCAAATTCTAAAATTTGGCGCCATGTTCTTGACCTTGTTGAGCCGCACTGGGAGATTCTGATGCAAGCGTTGGTCTGGTGTGAAAACATCAAGCCGACAGTCAAAATCCATTGCATGATTCGAGACAAGAAAACACAAACTGGGCGCTAAGTTTCCGTGTCTTCTCAGTTTTGAATGGTTTCCTTTTTCTACATTACAGTAGTTTAGTTTAGCTTTTTAGGCCTACCGCTTTAGGATTAAAGTTTTACAACTATTGTTATATTTTGACACTATATCGGTTCGTATTTTGTTATTCAACATTGATCTTTGTGTATTTTCTGTTTTTGTTTCTTTCATTGTGTTTGTTTTATTGACAGTGCAGAAACTGGAAAATGGCTGCACTGGAGCTGATTTTAATGTATAAAAGTTTTAATAAATAGTATCTCTTTAGGTTGTGTGGTACTAATTTGTCTTCTCTCTCCATCTTTTTTGAATGTAAAAGACCACTCTTATTCAGGTAGACTTACTGTAGTCATTAAGACGACTGTTCTTATTCAGATGGACTTAGAGTATTCATTTAGCAGACTATTCCCAAAAGTGGGCATCCTGGAAGATCCTGCGCAAAAAAGCCAGGCGCCGGCATATATCCGGGAAGCCCTTTTTGTCATTTCAGCCCATGCCCCTCCAAAGGTGGACCGTGCACATCCCTGAGCAGCTCCATTTACTGTAATCACCTTTTACAATAGCCACTGTTTACTGCAACTGTAAAATTAAAGAAGAAGAAAATAGACAAAACTCACATATTGGAAAATGTATAATTACAGAATTTGCTTTGGAAGTTAAAAAGACAAGCTAGACAGGCAGCTAAGTAGCCAACAACAGGCAGATCACTGATGAATCAAAACCTAGAAGCAAAATAACAAGATTGCATTTAGCTCATGTTGTGTAATAAAAAATGTATCGTGTTTTTCTTACAGCAACAATTCTTTATGTAAATCTCCCAGCTACCGGATGATGGAGAAGAAGCATTCAACTGAATGGACACTGAACCAGGATTGATCTTCTCCAGTTTCTCTGTATCCCTGCGCTGCTTTTAGTCATCTGACATTTAAAGGAAAGCTGCATTTGTCTTAAAGGGTTTGGATTTCTGTCCACCAAGGCAGTGTCTCAAATGGATCCTCATTCTGAAACAATAGTGAACTACAAAATGTTTGTTTTGTTTTGGCTCTGTACTCCACCATGGATTAGACATGATACCAGGGCTTAGGGGTTAAAGGGCAGACTGTCAGCTTCAATTTGAGAGAATTCTCATCCGTATAATATGAACCATTCAGAAATGGTACAACATTTTGTACAGTCTTTTCCCATTTTAGAATACCAAAATAATTTGGACACATTGGCCCTCATTTATCATTATTGCGTAGAAACGGGTGTATATGTTCGCGTAAGATTTTGCTTACACTCCTCTCACCGCCTGATTTATGGAGCTGTGCGTACCTTTAAAATCCAGGTGTACGCAATACCAGCCCTTGATAAATGCCGCGGCTGAAAACGATCGTCATTAGAATAACACGCCCCTATATATTCAAGTCTCCGCTTCCCCCACGCCCTCATTTTACGCCATGGACACACGGAAGACGGCAAAAAAGAGAAACTTCTCTGACGTGGAGATTGAGATGATCACCAGGGAGGTAGAAAGAAATAAAATTGTTTTATTTGGCAGTTTAAAAAGCGGAATAAAAGATGATGATGTGATGTGGAGTACCATTCATTCACATTAATAATTGCATGACAATTTGTAATATTCGTCTTATTATTTTATGATATTTATTATTAATGACGTTTATTGTTATTTAGAAGAAGAATGTCGTTATTATTATTATTTATATTATTATTATTTAAAAGAAGAATGTCATTTTTATTATTTTGTCAGTCTGAATTATATTTTGGTCATTAAAAGCCTTTTATTACTGAACCCAGTCCGTGCGCAACTGCCGGGCCTAACCCTGAAACATTATGTAAAGCGCACAGGCTCGCATCTGAAGGAATACATATAAATCAAATGCTTTGGTAAAGTCACACAAATTAAACCTTGAAGTCCATGTTGCACAAAAATAAACACTGAAGTTTGTAATTATTATGTTGTTGTTTTTTTTTACAGTGGGTCATAATATATCATATCTTTTAGTTTGTCAGTGTGTTAGGATATTTTTTTCTGCGCATTTCCACACTAACTCAAAACGTGCGTACACCACCTCCTGAGCTGGCGTAGGATTTGAGAGTGCCGTACGCCAACGTCCATATTGATAAATCTCAAAGTCACCGTGGTTTTGGGTCTACGCCAGGTGTACGCTGGAAATTTGGTGTACGCACTTTTGATAAATGAGGGCCATTATCATTATGTACAGTAAAATAGTCATGTTAAGGACTTAGTTGCATGTTCTTTGCAAGAAATGAGTGCCTGAAGTCTTTAATCCATAGATTTCGCCAGATGTTGGGTATCTTCCCTGGTGATGCTCTGCTAGGCCTGTACTGGGTATCTTCCCTGGTGATGCTCTGCCAGGCCTGTACTGGGTATATTCCGTGGTGATGCTCTGCCAGGCCTGTACTGGGTATCTTTCCTGGTGATGCTCTGCCAGGCCTGTACTGCAGCCATCTTCAGTTCCTGTTTGTTTCTGAGCTTTTTCCTTTCCGTATTCTCATCAGCACAAGAAAGTCACGCTTGATTGAATTCATATCAAGTGATTTACTTGGAAAGAAAGAAAACGTTATACTTTTTGACCCAAGAAAACCTTGGCAGCATTTGTCCTGCTGATCACAGCGGTTACATCATCATCTGAAAACAAATGATCCGGTTCCAGTAGCTGCCGTACTTGCTGAAACATAACACCGACTCAACCATATTTCATAGATGAGATGGAGTGCCAGGTGCTTTTTTCTTCCCACTTCCTAGTTGACTTTACTGGTGCTGAGCTCACCAGTGCTTTGTTTCTTCATCTTACATGTACCTAACAGTTGATTTTGGCTACGACTAACGTCTTGGCTATGTCTCTGATCAATTGATTCTGATTAATCTGCTTCATTGTGGCCTATCTTAACGTACTGGATTCCGACCCTTGCAGGGAAACCCTTCCACCCATGGAAACCATGGGGTGAACCTGGTTGTAAGATTTTATGTAGCTCACTTCTCACTTCGCCTCTGTCCTCGTCAATGTGACATTCTCACACAGCGCTGACACATCTTGAGCTTGCAGACAACGGCCGCATTCCAATTCGCTGCTTGTGACCCTGGAGATAGCAAAGTATACTGGGAACGTGGTGACATTTGGGACGCAGACCCGGCTCCCTGCACACTGCCCGGCAGAAGGAAACAGCGTTGCGGAATCATTCCGCAGGAAGGTCAGGACAGTCCTCTGATGCACATTTGTTGTTCTGCACCGTTCACTCGAAAAGGAAGTACACTCGAAGGAGAGCGCATTCCCCAGCCAACAACCACGTACGAGCTTAACACAAAGTAGCCCCCTGCAGCGCCATCCACCCTGGATGGCGCTGACCCAGTTGGCACCCAAAGTGAGAGCCCTCAAGCACCGTCAATATGCCAAGACCCGGATCAGAACTCCAGGCCGCAGCTGTACGGCACGGTGGTGACGACCCTACATTCCGGAGCCTCTGCATTATGTCTTTGGATGCCTTTAATCGCGTGACTGGTTTATCACCGCCTGTGTGAAAAATGACACCTGTTGCATTGGGACATCGGATGCTGTCAAGCATGGTAGACCATGTCGCTGGCCGCTCTAAAACAGCTGTGAGCTGCTATTTTTGGGTTTGATAAAATCAGCTGACATGCTTATATCTTGAATACTGTCAAGGCAATGAACTTTCATTTCCTATTAAATTTTTTACTTAAGTATTTTTATTAAAAGTGCAAGGCTCAGTCAAGAGACATGTGTCCAAGGATAACAGGGCCATGAATTTCCCCAAACTGTGGTTAAATCTGAAAAGATAAGTGTTAAGAAGTGGTGAACTAAATAGGGAATCAGGTGCCCTTTGCAATGTAACTTATTAAGGGGTTTTGTGTAAAACACACAGGGCCTGAGCAGAGCACACCCCCCCCCCTTCAAACACCCCCCCCCTCCTCCAACCCCCCTAACCCCCCCCCCCCCTCCAAACCCCCCCCCCTTCTCCAACCACACACCCCCTCCAAACACACACCCCACCTCCAAATGCCCCCCCCCTCCAAACCCCCCCCCCAGAAACACACACCCCTCCTCCAACCACACACCCCCTCCAAAAACACACACACCCTCCAACCCCCCCCACCCCCTAAAAACACCCCCACCCCCCCAAACACATACCCCTCCTCCAAACACACACCCACCCATCCAACAGTATGTGGCCAGAAGCAGTGGACAGCCCACGTGGGTCCCTTGTTGTCATAGCAGCATAAGCATACACAAAATAACACTTCAGCACCTGGCTCAAACGGTCCCTTGCTCTCACTCGCTTTCCCACCCACCCACCCTCTCTCTCTCCCACCCTCTCTCCCTCTCTCTCTCTCTCTCTCTCTCTCTCTCTCTCTCTCACTTTCTCTCTCTGCCTTCAGTGTTTGTAACCAAATATACATGTTCATGGCAACGCTGACTGTTTGGGACATCTCCTTGGAAGTTCTAATCAAAAACATATCTTGCCCCAATGCGGGCGGTCTTAGTCCGCCACCCCTAAGCCCCAAGGGGGCGGTCCTATTCTGCCTCCCCTGAACCCCAAGGGGGCGGTCCTAGTCCGTTTCCCTCTTGTACAACCTTTGTTCCAGAGGCTGCAGTGGTCGTGCAGTGGTCATGGATGGATGAATGGCACCCCATTTGAGAAGAGGGGCCTGGGGTTGTGTCACTCGGGCTGGGAGCTGAGGTTGTGTCACTGGGGACGGGGGTTGAAACTAGGGTTGGGTCTAGGGTTAGGATAGGCTCATGTTAACAGAAGGGTTAAGACTGAGGTTTAGGTTGAGGTAGACCAGTTTGGTTGCTAGGGTTGTGACAATTGCTCAGTTTGAGGTTGAGTCTAGTCCTGGGGCTGGTGCTGGGGCTAGGTTTAGGGCTAGGGTTGTGTATAGGATGAGGGTTGGGGGTAGTGCTGGGTCTATGGCTAGGATTGGGGCTTGGTTAAGGTTTAGGACTAGAATTGGGGCTAGGCCTAGGATTAGGGCTGGGGCTGGGTTTGGGTCTATGACTATGATTAGGGCTGGGACTAGGGTTGGGTCTGGGGCTATGATTGAGAAAAATTGAAGTAGGGTTTAAGGCTGGAGTCTGGAGCTGGGACTACAGTTTTGTCTAGGGTTGACATCTGGAGCTGGGACTAGGGATGGGTCTAGGGTTGACGTCTGGAGCTGGGACTAGAGATGGGTCTAGGGTTGACTTCTGGAGCTGGGACTAGGGATGGGTCTAGGGTTGACGTCTGGAGCTGGGACTAGTGTTGATGTCTGGAGCTGGGACTAGAGATGGGTCTAGGGTTGATATCTGGAGCTGGGACTAGGGATGGGTCTAGGGTTGATGTCTAGAGCTGGGACTAGAGATGGGTCTAGGGTTGATATCTGGAGCTGGGACTAGGGATGCGTCTATGTTTGATATCTGGAGCTGGGACTAGGGATGGGTCTATGTTTGATGTCTGGAGCTGGGATTAGGGATAAGTGTAGGGATGATGTCTGGAGCTCGGACTAGGGATGGTTATATGGTTGACGTCTGCATCTGGGACTAGGGAATTGAGCTGGGACTAGGGATGGGTCTAGGGTTAATGTCTGGAGCTAGGACTAGGGATGGGTCTAGGGTTTATGTCTGGACCTGGGACTAAGGATTGGTCTAGGGTTTATGTCTGGAGCTGGGGCTGGTAATAGTTTCTGATTAAAGACATGGTAACTGGCATTGGTGTGGGGAGCCTGACAAGCTCTAATGATGTCAGAGGATCCAGCAGAGCATGACAACAACATAATTGCAGAGCAGGACAAGATGAACTCCCCTCCCTGCACATAACTGTACAACAGATATGAACTGGGAGACACCAAGGCACCGGGGGCAAACATTTTGAAGTGAAGTCAAAGGACAAGTTGAGGTTTGGGATGAGATAAAATCAGGAAGAGATGCAGATAGGTTTCGGCATTCATTCAGAATAGTTAATGATTATTAAAGTTTGGGGAAGGTTTACCCCCCCAACCCAAAAAAATAGGAATACATAGCGCACAGCGCTGTGATTGATAGAGCTTGTGAGTCAGAGTTGGTCCCTTTAACTTAAATGGCTATCCTCGATCTCTGTCTACAAGCCACTATCCTTCTGGGTGATTTTAAATGCTCATGTGGCCTCTACTGGACAAGAGTTACTCGTAAAGTATGCATACTCTGCATGGAAGTAGTTCTTAGACATACTGCCCTTTAAGGATAGACAGAGTGCGCAATAAGGGAGAATATGGGGGCGGTGAGGTAGGATGTGGGGTAGATGAGGTAGGATGTGGGGTAGATGAGGTAGGATGTGGGGTAGATGAGGTAGGATGTGGGGTAGATGAGGTAGGATGTGGGGTAGATGAGGTAGGGTGTGGGGTAGATGAAGTAGGATGTGGGGAGGATGAGGTAGGATGTGGGGAGGATGATTTAGGATTTGGGGTGGATGAAGTAAGATCTGGGGTGGATGAGGGAGGATTTGGTTAAGAGGTGTGATGATCATAGTGGCCATTGTCAAGCCAACAGAGTAAAATCTAAAATCATGCCCAAAACTGGAAAACAATAACAACAGAATATTCCCATCTCTTAAGAGTCTGGAGGGAAGCACACATCAGTTAAAATAATAACAAAGGGTATTTATTTACAAAAATCACAACTTCAGTACTAAATCACTTCAGTGATTTCACTTCAGTGATTTAGTGGAGGGCGGTGGAGAGAGGTCTCCTTTTAAGAATGGGGGACCAGATCCTTTATTCCCTAGCCAAGTAGTGCTCTCAATCTCCACTGAGCTCCACCCATCGAAACTCTGTGAAAGAGAATACGAGAACAAAGGAACGACGGAACGCAAGGGTCGTCACAGTTCTAGCCTCCACATAACAACACTGTATCTTTAAATGTAAAACTATTATTAGCTTTTTTGGTCTGAACTGGTCTGAAAGTTAGCAATAAGTTTAGCTAGGTTTATTACTTGTTGTCTGTGTTGACTAGGGATGATCGCGGGCTATTGTTTTCCCATAATGGTAAGTCAACACAAACTCCTGCTAAAGGCTGATCCCAATGTCTGTTTCAGACACTTTCTGAAAACATGGTTGACCTGGGGTTGGCACTTAACCATGTTCTGACATGAAGTTGCTTTTACTTTGTGTGTGTGTGTGTGTGTGTGTTTGGGCTCAAACGAGTGTATATTTCTTTTGGCTGCAAAATGCAGATCCTCAGCATAGATGATTGAGCACATTAAATGTTCTACAGTGAAGCCCTAACATACAGTACCTGACCTCAGTGGTACATTCAATAGCTTCATGCCAGAGATATTCACACCATAACAGTTTAACCACTGCACACATACACACAAACATATACACACACACACAGAAACACACACACACACACACGTACGTACACATACCTAGTTTTTTTATTTATTTCTCAGGCCTAAATTGCTACGTCAGTTTTTCTCTTCTTAACAGACAAGTCAGTTATGACAATATGTCACTGTCTGACTGTCAAATAGGCTTTCAAAGGGTTTTGATAAGGCGTTAACATGTCATGTTGTATTCCATTCCATGGACACATATATCAAAAACAGCATACTGTCATGAGAGCAAGCACTGAAAATTATAATTTTACATAACTCCGCCATGTAAGACTGCCAGATATCCCAGATATCCTAGCAGCTGGTCAGTGAGGCGTCCAGTGAAAAGACTTGGCCTGGCCTTTTTTAATCCAGCAGAATTGATTCATCCTTCAGCTAATGGCTCTGTTTTCCATCTGTGACAGTAGTCCAGTCTGGCCAGGCTGAAGCAAGACAAAATCTAGAGCGCTGATTTAATTTTTGGTTTCGTGACGCAGTGAGACCAGAGACCTAAACGACACCCTATTACACAGTGGACTTGTTAAGAACACAGCATACGGAGAGGAGCCAATCAGAGCCTGTAGAGGGAGGAGTCCCAAATGGGACACTGTTTCTAACCTATAAAGAGGACTACCATTGGCCAGAGCCTTGTATAGACCTGTTTCCTGGTAACACCATGACACCAATCAGAAACCTGGTTTGGTTTGCACTCAGACACGAGAGCAATCAGCCCCTCGTCCCGATAAGCGATTGTCAACGCCTACTGGTCCCTTGGTCAACAATCAACGCTCAACAGGACCCCTGACAAATTGGGAGGACGATTCCTTGGATCTGAAAGAATTCCTCAGCATTTGATTCAGACTGACCCTGGAATCCGTCACATACACAAATGCAATGTATGAAGTTAGAACTGGCAAAATACAGATAACACAAACTGACACAAACTACTGACTGTCTTGCTAGAGAGCTTTTTGTATTTCGGGATGTGTATGCATAAGGAATGTGATGTTTAAAAAAAGACAATGGTTCTCGCGAATGATGAGCTGGAGCCAACGCCAGGTCCAGTCTGTTTGCAGGTGGTGACAGAGACATTTGAATGGCTTCACCCTCACACATCTTGTTGTTGGTATATTGCTGTTGATGATACTCCAGTAGAAAAGATACTGCATGCCTGCATTTGAACTTAATGACATCTGGACTGCTTTTTGAGGATGTCTCAAGTCAGGTTGGTCATGGGTCAGGTTGGTCGTGACAAATCACGGTTAAAGGGGCTTTGTGTAGATTTGTTTTGGTCACTGTAACATCAGAAAATGTTAATATCATGACTACAGCCGTAGATGACTGAAAGGTTTCCACACCATGCAGAAATGATTTTGTGTTGTAATGGGGGGAGACACAGAGAACGGGACAGGGGATGTGTCCAGGGCCCTGGTGGACATTCTTTAACAGAAACCAACGGTTGTGGGGAGGTGGTTCAGGAGAGGTCAGGACCTGCAAACCAAAACTCTGCGACCAGTTAGGGACAACGTCTTAGCGGTGGATTGTGGGTAACAGGGTCGGGGGTAGGGTAGCTGCTGCGGCCACTCCACCTTTCTCCCTAGGGTCCTGCCTCCTCCTTGTCTCCCTCCTTGGCTCCCTCCTTGGCTCCCTCCTTGGCTCACTCCTTGTCTCCCTCCTTGTCTCCCTCCTTGGCTCACTCCTTGGCTCACTCCTTGTCTCCCTCCTTGTCTCCCTCCTTGGCTCACTCCTTGGCTCACTCCTTGTCTCCCTCCTTGGCTCACTCCTTGTCTCCCTCCTTGGCTCACTCCTTGTCTCCCTCCTTGGCTCACTCCTTGTCTCCCTCCTTGGCTCACTCCTTGTCTCCCTCCTTGTCTCCCTCCTTGGCTCACTCCTTGGCTCACTCCTTGGCTCACTCCTTGGCTCACTCCTTGGCTCACTCCTTGGTTCCCAGGCCAATGTGCAGCAGGACTTGGAGCTGCCCTCCTTCTGCCGTCTGTCGCCTCGTGTTCAGCCTCTCAAGTTCTTTCTTCTTCCCCACAAGCATGGCCTTTTTTCCATCTACCTTCTCTTGAATAGGGGCTGGGGAGCTCTGCTGTGGTGTTTTGCCATGAATAATCTGTTGTTTTTGATCAGCTGTGTTTCTTGACGAGCTCCAACCACCAACTGTCTATGAGTGAAAGCGGGAAGAAAGACCATGGCGCATGAAGCATAGAGAAGGTAAGAAATGACCTTAGTTGTATGCCTAGCTGTCATCTAGTGCCAAGAGTCTTTACATTTTAACTTCTCTCCATGTACTTCATTGATTAATTACGTTTACTGATTTGTTAGGGGTTATGTTCGTTCAGCTGTCAAGCTTGCTGAGTACAATGAAAGGAAATAACTAAAACCAGCAAACACTTTGTGTAGTGTCACAAATACCATCATAGGGGCACAGCGAGCCTACTGCACATCAAAGACATTGCCAATCGCTGAACAAATGTAGTTTTTACTGTTGTTACCACAACTAAGTCACAGCCATTGCCTTTGCAGCACTCTTCCGCCCTCACCTGCTTCACTGTTTAACAACCGGACAAGCTGTTTCTATGACTACTAAGAATGCAACAGATCACAGCCAGGTAACAACCAGCTTTTATGTGTTGTAGATCTCTTCTGAAGCCCCTGTGGATATGCTACCATGTATTTTATCTTCTATTAGACATATGGGCTATTACAGTGATCATATAAATCACTAGAGATGATGTGATTAGTCGTTTGGAGGTTACGTGCTGTGGGGAAAGAGATGAATGGCAATGAAGGAGAGGCACCGGGAGGAAAAAAAACAAACTATTTAAACAGGTAATAAATACTGTAAATGCAAATCCTAAAAAGAGTTTGAAATGCCAATATATAAATTTAATTGAACGGTCATAGCAAAACTAAACCGATTAAACATTAAGCTGCGGTTAATCTTTAGCTAGGAAACAGCGAGTATTGAGTCATATCTGTTATTACCTACATAGAGTTTCAAACCATGTATGCTACCTGTCAGTTATATAATATATATATGTTATATAGTCAATTTCCTTACAAAGTGAATCAAAGTGAATTTCAAAGATTACCAAATGTTTTTAGTGCTCTGGCTGTGACAGTTCATAAATAACTGTAGATTCGTCCCCTTGGGGTACTTGTTCCCCTTGGGGTACTTGTTCCCCTTGGGGTACCTAGGTTACTAAATAATCTTAGCAATGTCCATTTCTACATCATCAACAGCATAATGGCTTTCATTTGATTGATCATCAATTGAAATCTGAATGATGGGTCTGGAGAAATGCAACTGAAAATGCTAATAAATGTACAGTGCCTTCGAAAAGGATTCAGACCCCTTGACAATCTCAAATGTTTTTATGTCATATACTTCATTTATAATTGATTAAATATATATATATATATTTATTAATCTACACAAAATACCCCATAATTACCCAATTTTTGCCCATGTTCATAAGTATTCAGACCCTTTGCCATGACACTTCAGATTGAGCCGAGATGCATCATCCTGGGTCCTTTGAGATGTCTCTAAAATCCACCTATGGCAAATACAATGATTGAAGAAATTTGAAACAAGCAAGACTCTTCCTAGAGCTGGTCGGCCAGCTAAACTATGTACCTGGCCAATACCATCCTTACAGTGAAGCAAGGTTGTTGGGAGCATCATGCTTTGGGGATGCTTCTCAGCAGTAGGGACTGTGAGACTGATCAGGATTGAAGATAGGATGAACGGAGCAAAATACAGAGAGATCCATAATGAAAACCTGATCCAGAACACACAGGACATCACACAGGGATGAAAATCCCTCTTTCAACAAAACTATGACCCGAAGCACGCAGTCAAGGACTGGCTTTGAGACAAGTCTGTGAATGTTGTTAAGAAGCCCGGACAAACCGTAGATTTCAACCCGATTGAACATCTGTCAGGAGACCTGAAGATTGCAGTTCACAGACAAAATCGCAGTTCACTGACAAGATCCTTCTACGAAGTACTGAATAAAGGGTCTGAATACTTATTTACATGAGACATTTCAATATTTTTTTCGATACATTGACACAACACAAATAAAAAGCATTTTTCCCTTTCTCATTATGGGGTATTGTGTGTATAATGGTGGCCAGGGAAAAAAGTTGATCAGTTACAAATGAAAACCATAACCCAGCAATGTGTGGAGAAAGGGTTAGGATCCATCCTTAAGGCCCTGGGTATACGCACATTCCTCATAATAGGGCCTGATGGGGATGACGCACATAGCGCCCGGCTAGAGACCGAGGCATGGTTACAGCTGGCACTCAATGTCACAGCTAATTAATTACGTCCAAGACATTCAATCTCAACAGGAAATGGAGGCTTGAGCATTGTCAAAGAGCAACACAGCCTCCACTGAGGTCAGAACGTATCGACGTTGTCCCAAATGGCCCTCTGTTCCCTGTAGTCTGATCTGGAGAACAGAAATGCAGTATAACGAGAATAGGGTTCCATTTTGGACAGTACCTAACCGGTTCTACGTAGTCAGTGAATTAATATGCCAGTCATTCTTTGGGTTGTCCTTCAAGGGTTCAGTGTCTCACTAGCGCACCATACTGCTCAATGGGATATGGTTTATACAGTTTTTGTAGCAGGCTGGCTGAAGAGAAAGCACAGGCATATGTTATTGCTGTAATGCAGGGATACGACATTGGGTAACCAAGACTACTGGACAGCATTAGGGGCCTTCTCAAATGGAGTGGTAGTCTGTGGGAATGGTTGCAAGGATCTCCTGTGGCGGATCAGGAAAGCATTCCCACAGCACATTTGTTTTCAGCTGACTTCCTGTTTGAAATAGCAGCGTGATGACAATGGTATATGTCGAAGGGGTCAAGGGCCACTGTCACTGCGGTGTCGTCGTGGTGTGTGGTGAATAAAAAGAGCCAAACGCAGGGAGGCGGTAAGCGTAGCTTTGTATTATATTCTTCTTTTAAATGGCACGCAAATAAACAAAAGCGCACAAGCGCAAAACAAGCGTGCATAGGTTTCTCTCCAGGACCACACCCAACATAGAACAATACCTCACAAAGACGCCCAGGAACACAGGAACTAATATAGGCAACATAATGAGGGAATGGACACAAGGTGCGTGCAATAACAAGACATGACAGTGCCGTGGGAGGAGGAGCGGCGTGACTAGAAGGCCGACGATGACGCACGCCGAACACCACGCCAGGGGGGGAGGACGTGCGTCTCCCAGGCGAGGAGTTATGTCTCCCATGTCATGTGTTGCAGGGGTCATGGTTGTAACAGGAGGATTGGATACCAGGACATTGGGAACAGTGGGAGTACATTTCTTGATAAACATATAAGACTACTATATTAACATGTTGTAGCTTGGATCAAACTTTCTGAACATTTCCTCATTCCCTATAGGAACAACAACAATCCAGCAAGATGAAAAATAGCAGTGTGGAAGAGGGTAAGAGGATTGGTCTGAGGGGTAAGGTTAAATGTCTGTTTTGTTCAGGACCAAAGACTCAATAACAAAAAAGTAAAAAAACAGGTATAGAAAAATAGTAGCTAATACACGTTCACTGTGTTTCAGAGACACTGGCCCCACCCCCTCCCCCCCGCTCATCGTTGCGCTCTGGCCGTTCCCAAACGTACTCCAGAGGAAAAGGTCGAGGCTGGGTTACGTTTGCTCAGGACAGCCCCGGCAACGACTCCTCCGACGTCTCACCTTCGAAACCCCAGGACCTCCAAGCCGACCCCCAGCCACTCCAAGCTCGACCCAGAGCCGAACGCTGTGCACGTTTTGACAGATCCAATCCCATAGATCCAATCCCACAAGGCCTAGTACAGACCCCAAAAGCCTGGGCCTCAGGGTTAAACCCTGCCCACTGGACTACCCTCTCACACAGCCTGACACCTCCGCTCCAGCCCCCACCAGGGACACAACCTCACAGAGACACAGAGCTGGACCTAGAGACCCACACCAGCAGACTGCTGAGGCTAACCTCAGGTCAGACAGATAAACAGTTGTAAAATAGGGTATTGATAATAATAATAATAATAATAATAAAAGGATAATGAATGAGTGTTCATTGCACATTTCAGTTGGAACACTAGAGGGCAGACTTGTATAAGGGAATGAGGCATTCAGCTATACATTGACAAAAACCAGGACGGTGTCTGGGCAGCAGTAGTGGTCTCCCAGTCTGTAGATCTCAGAACAAAGCTGCTTGTCTTTCTAGTGGGGGTGTCTGTGTTAATGTTGTCTTGACCTCCCCCAACCACCAGACCTGTATGTGGCAGCCCACCAATCAGACGTCTCCACTGTCCTCCGGCGGCTTACCGAAGGGGCCCAGTGGCAGGGGCCAGTCCGCAGGAGTGTGTCCGTGGACAGGCTGCTGGATCATCAGAGGTCCATGCCTCACCGGGCCCCCAGATCTCGCCGCGGAGGATCTCCTCCCAGGCAGAGTGTGGAGCAGGGCTGTCTGGCTCCTCTGACTCCCATTGGGCAGATGGACGTCACAGTGCAGCGGCCTTGTCCTCCCTGTGCTTTTTCATGTTCTCCTGGGCCTGACCACAAAACGCAGACCTCCAGGTACCATCCTGACCGAGCCACACAGGTCAGCATTACAGTTACATTTCAGATACTATTCTGGGGGGGGTTAGCACATTTCTCTGGGTCACATTTTCTCCAGTCAATATGGGTTATATGGGCGTGGTTGTGTGGGTGTTGTTATATGGGTGTTATAGGGGTGTTGTTATATGGGTGTGGTTATATGGGTGTTGTTATATGGGTGTGGTTATATGGGTGTGGTTATATGGGTTTTGTTATAGGGGTGTTGTTATATGGGTGTGGTTATATGGGTGTGGTTATATGGGTGTTGTAATGCAGGGCATTACAACACTGCTCCGGCAGAGCTACCATCCTGTAGGTTTCAACTAACCCGATTCATCTGATCACCTAGACAATTATTAGTGAGGAGCACTAGGTTAAGTTTGGACCACAAGCGTACAAGACAGGAATGTCTTTCCCAAACAGTAGCTAATTGAAAAACATTACATTTAGTGTTGCAGGCAACTAGCTAGTTACGTTATCTAGGTGCTGGCTCAGGCTAGAGAGTTTCATTTGTAGCCACACCTCGCGGAATTTGATTGGCTCAATTCAAAACATGACAAATATTTAGTATGGTCAAGCATGATAGTCACATCCACTAAGGCCAACTTAGAGTGGTTGTTGTATCAAGCTAATAAAAGCTGTGCACAGTAGCCTGGGGATGAGGTGAACAGCTGCCTAAGAAGCCTGTTGATTATTTCATTTCAACCTGTTCTGCCCTCTGGGAGGGAGGTCAATTCTCGTGCCAGAGGAAGACATTACACATATAATGTGTTTGCAGAACTCTGATCAGAGGCTACATGATCTCTGTTGTGGCTTATAGCTGTCCACAACGGCTGTCTGTTTCAGAGGCATTATAACCCACAACAGCCCGATTATTCAATTACTGTTCTTACTTTTCCCCTTTGATGTAGCATGAGGTTACATGACTGTTAATGCCTCAGTCACAGATTCTTAATTTGATTATCTTGCACAACATGAAATGCTAACCTGTAATATTATTGTATAATGTTGTATTTCTTTGTGGAGAATTTTTGCAAGGACACAAGGGTTACCATCCCAACTTACTACAGGTTTTTATGTGAGCATAAAAGTCGGGACACCTGCTTGACATCCCATCTGAAAGATGACACATTACGCAGGGCAAAATCCCCTTCAACGCACTGGTTAATTGGGATTCAAATTTAAGACCAAAGTTTGTATTGTATTCAAGTTTTAACGGGGCTTCTTACATTTGTACCTCTTACTGTAAATTGTTAGACCCGACTCATCCTAAAGAACAAAGAACCAAATCCCTACAATAACTGTCCATTATATAAATCCACATAATAATCCAGATTTCTTGCTGTAGCAAATTGGCTCAAATTAAGATGGCTCAACTGTGTGTTCATCTCTAGGATTGGTAATATACTAGGCCTACGTGTGTTGAAGAGAATTCCTCACATCCCAAGCCAACCCCTGGAGAACGATCCCCGCAAACTGAATTAGATCCTCATCTTTATTGGCCTGGGAAATATCGACGTTTAATTTGAGGAGCTCATTTAATTTATATTCACTCAGGGATGAGCATTGGGCAGGACAACACAAGCTTTGAGGCCTCTCATATCAGCTCATTACAAAGAGGGAAAATTAGCTGTGAAAATATCGGGTAACAGTGGTTTTGCCTGGGAAATGGCACAAGGCACACTAGCTGTGGGGGATCTGTGACTGAAAGGCTTCTGGAGGGCGTTTTGGGTTCAGGAGCATCAGAGTTCCAAATGGCACCTTATCCTGTGCCTAGTGCACTGCTTTTGACCAGGAGCTTGCAGGGTAGTGCACCATAACGGGGACCGGGTGCCATTTAGGACTAGATATTTGTAATGTGAAAGGAGTGGGAAATAGGTGTAGGCAAGTATGACTTACAGCACTTTTGCTCTACACAACTGGAATAAACTACCAGAAGATCTTAGACGTGCCCCAAACATATACATTTTTAAATCCAGGTTAAAAACATTTCTCTTTTCACGTGCCTAGGACTGATCACTTAAATTTAACCACACTATTTAGCCTTATAGCTTCCTATGTTTTTATTCCATTTTTTATCTTTATATGTTTTCTTATTGTATTTTTTTTATTATTATTATGATGTTTTCATTTGTTTAGATGTTTTCATTTGAGTATTTGTTTTTATGTTATTGTATTTTTTCATATATTTATTTGTCTTTGTAAAGCACATTGAATTGCTTTGATGTATGAATTGTGCTTTATAAATAAACTTGCTTGCTTGCTTGCTTACTAATACATTAGGAGCATTCAGAGGACCCAACTCTCAGATGGAGTAGGAAAGATTGGCACTAAGGTATAATTTTGACAAATTCTTGTTGTCAGTGAAACCATTCATTGAGAGGCATTGTCATTATATTTGTCAGAGCTCCAGACCAGGGGTTGGGGACTGCCACTTTTTGTCCGGCTCTCCCTCTTCCCAGCATGGGGTGGCAGAGCTTTCCTCCTCCCTGAGAGGACTCCTGGGCCTGGTGGATCAGCACTGGGAGGGCCCACGCTCACTCCACGTCAACCCCAGCTTCCTGGGTAAAGGACCCATTCCGATGTGACCCAGTAGGGGCCACTTTTCTCTCCTCGTCGGTCTCTGGTCAGACTAGTGGCTTCTGTTCTTTCGTTTGAAAGGGCTTTGGGGGTGTAAGCTAGATTGGAGCGTAATGGAGAGTGTCAGTGGAGATAACAGAGAGGGGAGACGGAAGACATTTTAGAATACTGAGATGTATCTTTGTATGGCTTAATGAATAAGAAATGTCTTCACAGAAAAATAAGTGTTTATTTAAATAAAGGCAGGTAGTGCGGACGAGGACATTTGAAAAACTATTATAGAACTGTCGGTTTATCGTCTCCAGGCCAGGCCTATGACATCCTCTCTGCCCTGATACCCCATTCTGCTACTCCCTGTCGGAGAGAGGAGGATGAAAAGAGAGATGGACAGAGAAACAGAGGAGAAGAAGAGTGTGAGATTGGTAATGATGTCACACCACAGTGCAGTGAAGTAGCCCTACTGAAGAGGAAACTGGCGCTCACCCAACAGCAGCTGGTGAGCACCATGACAACATCAGGGCGCAGGTCTCAAATAGTTCCCTACTGCCTTGGTTAGAGGTAGGGAAGAAGGTGCCATTTATGACACAGACTAGCTGTCCTGACATGGGCTCAGCGATGTTTATTCCCAGATTATCGCACCTTGGTTTTTCTGTTTGTAAGGTTCTATGGGCGTGTGTGTATGTGTGTGTGTTTCAGGAGGTCTTGAAGAAGAGACTGGCAGAAGCGCTGAAAGAAAACTATATTTTGAGACTAACTAGTCTAAAGCAGGATTCGTCTGTCACGTCTGACACAGACGGTGAGTTATGTCTTAGACAAGCAATAACTTACATTACTTGCTACTGGAGCCCATGGACGAGTACTATTAGCGATGAGGCCCCACTGTGTATCAGGTCTGCATGACCTGCGGTATGACCTCACCACGTTCAACTCCTCGCACTAACATTGGATGGTCAGTTATCATGGTCAAGATATATTGACAATGTTGTTGTGGAGATGGGAGAGGCACAAAATGCACTTGTAAAATGGACCGGTGACTCTAGATGTGTTATCATTGTGTTTGTGTGTGTGTGTTTGTGTGTAGATTACAGGCAGTGTGTGCAGAGACAGGTGAAGGCATTGAGAGAGCAAGAGACACACCTGATACATCTTGAGCAGATAATAGAACTATTACAAGACAATCACAGGTCAATACACATCTTTGTGGGGACTCAAAAATTTATTCTCATTCAAATTTTCCTTAATCCCTAAACCCCCAAACACATTCCCTAACCTTAATTATAACCCCTAAAACAAAAATATACCTTTTCCTTTTCGGGACCACAAAATATTCCCAAATTATCACATTTAGCTTTTTTTCTATCCTTATGGGTATTTTTGCAACCAGATTATGTATTGTAAAACCTGTGTACACAGACGTTCACTGGCCTTACATTAGATGTGTCAACCCTGTCTTGATTTTATTATTTTCATAAAAAAATGTTTTGTCCACAGGTCTTTGCTGGTCAATAATAACTTGGTCTTGGGAAAGCTGAATAGACAAACAGAAGTTATTGAGTCCAGAGAAGTCCCATCAGCACACAAGAATCCAGCCAGCAGATTCTGACCAGGGGCCTAGCTCTCTACCACTGGCCACTGCCCCACCAACAGAAATAGGAAATTCGTCAGCTTTTTTGGGCACTTATCAAGTACAAATTATGCAACGGTATTATCACAATTAGTGCAGTAAAAGGTGATGGGATGTCATACCCGTGATACATATCAGCCAATCAGCGTACAGTTAATTGCTTTACGTTTGTTGTCACGCGTGTGATACAATTTCATTGACCGCACGTTCCACGCTTAGAAACCGCTACAATGTTGACAGCTCCTCGCGCTCAGCGATAAAATGAACACATTTTTTTTTACCATTCGTCGAGATTGCCGGTCTATATTGTAAAACATTTGTGAAAGTGCGTATTTTAACAGTTTGCTAGAATAATAGTCTAATACGAAGATTAAGTAGGTAAAAGTTACCTATTGTATCTGATGAATCATGAATTGATAAATGTTTTTTCCGTGATTTAGCTAGCAAGACAATACAGGTGATCGCAACCGGGAAAAAAGTGAACAAGAGACGATAGTTGTTAGGTTTATTGCCAGGTAAAGGTTTTTGTTTAGGTTTGCGCAAAGTTAACTAGTAATAGGGTAAGATACGTATGCGAAATGACAACTTTGCAGGACAATCAATTTCTTTCCTTCAATGTCGGTGGATGTTCCTTCTCCATCCCCCTCAACCGACTGTCTCACCTACAAGACTCCTTGCTTTTCAAAGACACGTCTTCAGATCAGAATCCACGATGGTTTATCGATAGAGATGGATGCACATTCAGACATGTACATTATTATCTACAAACCGGGAAACTAGCTACAACATGTGTATCTGAACTTAATATTTTATGTGAGCTAACTGCCAGTCTACGCCTGACATCACTGCTACAGGTAAACCAATGCAATTAATCAACCCAATATCTTACAATGTACATGCATAGTTGTTTCCTAATATGTATGCTTTCAAGCAGTTACATAACATAATTGACCTAAGTCTTATAGGTGTACTTTCAAGCTGTTGTAAAAAAAACATATTTGAACTAGGGTTAACTGTAAATATATTCAAGAAAATATCTAGAAATTAGTGTTTGTAACAATAGAATGTTGTATTAAACCTATTCAAATGTATGAGTGAACAAAACCTTTCTAATTTAAATAAACTGTTGCAAATTTAACTGCTAATCTTCCACCAGGCCTTAGAGAACCTCCAGTCAGGTAAACATTTCCTGCGAGCTCGGGCAGTGGACGTGCAGGTGACTGAGAGAGCAACTCTGAACTACTGGAAGACAAGGATCTGCAACACCAGACAGCCTGAACCTGTAGCCAGCCCTGTCTCCTCAGGTCTGTACCCCCGACAGGTCTTGAAAGCAGGCGTACTAGACTAGACTGACTTCTCAAATACCCCGCTGGGGGAGTTACTATATTTTGCTTCCCTCTGAAAGGGTAATCTCCTTTGTTCTGTAGTTCATGATGCTGTACCCCTGGGTCTGGTGGGGACCCCTCTGGTGGATGGTGACGAGGAGGTCCTGTATTGTTTCATTCCCATGGAGACTGTCCGCCTGTACCCCGCCCTGGTGACTGCCGACAACCTGCTGTGGCTGTGTGACGACCTGGCCATCATCGAGTGTGACAGTCCTCTCTTCAGGTTCATAGGTAAGCTCCCAAACTCACTCAGACTCCCTTAATCATACAAAATCCACAACAAAAAACTATCCCCAACTCTTTTAATCATCTACAACCAAGACTCTGAGCTCTACAACTATCCCCAACTCTTTTAATCAATTACAGCCAAGACTCTAAAACCTAAAGCTGAAACTGTTAAGTGCCATACCCTCAGCTCATGATGCCATCATTACAGCATCATTGATTAAATTACGCTTTCAACAAGCTTTGTGCTTCAGGATTATAGGCTCTGCAGTAGTAGCACTCTGTATTTCACCAGGTAAGAATGCTAAGAAAATACATATTTTTTACAGCAAAGACTGGGAACAATTAGGCTTAACTTGCACAGAGAAAAACACAAACAAAATTCATCTTGTTGGCTTGGGGGTTAGAACCAAAAATGTTTCATCTCAACTAGAATATCAGTGTTTGTAAACCTGAAGAATTCAAACCTGAAGAGAATCACTATAGGGATTTTTTTATGTTATAGGTTTTAATTAGGGTGTGATGTGCACATGGTGTAATACAGTGTGCATATATATATATTATTAACCTATTACAGTCAGGCACACCAATCAGGCACACCAGTTCGGAGTCAGGATGGCCGAGTGGTCTAAGGCGCCAGACTCAAGGAAAGAATCCTTCCTGCTGACTTGGGTGTTCTGGTCTCCATATGGAGGCGTGGGTTCAAATCCCACTTCTGACAGTGCATTTTCTAAGAAATTAGGAAGTTTATATTACAACTCTGCTTTCAGTCTCCTCCAGTTTAAAATTTTAGGAGGAGATGAGGTCCTGGTCCACACCTGCTGAGTACCTGGTTTGCTGTTCCTGTCCTTGTCCACCTGATCATACTTTTGACCCAGTCTAGAATCAAATAGACTCTGGATTTAGCCCAGAAAAATTTATTAATTATTCTAATTGGACTCTTAATTTCTCACCCGGCAACAGCCAGAAGAGGACTGGTCACCCCTCTGAGCCTGGGTCCTCTCTAGGTTTCTTCCTAAAATACATCCTTCTTAGGGAGTTTTTCCTAGCCACTGAAATTCAACACTACTGTTGTTTGCTCCTTGGGGTTTAAGGCCGGGTGTCTCTGTAAAGCACTTTGTGACAACTGCTGTTGTAAAAAGGGCTTTATAAATACATTTGAATGATTGATTGATTGATCAAAAGGCCAACAAGCCACACGTTAAAGAGCTTTCATTTCCTACTTTTTCACACAGTCCGGATCTGTTTTACATCTTACAAGCCTTCTGTCCCTATCGAGCTGGAAAAACATACTCTAATCTCTACATAATGCTTCACTTTTGACCAGGCCATGTCTGAGAAGGCGGAGATGAGGCATCTGGCAACAGTTGGCGGGAGTGATGAGTGTTTTCTGTTCATTCCAGCAAATTATCTTCGGACGGGAAAGATCTTACTCCCCGAGGAGTTCAGTGAATACGGGAGGTTGAACCAGGAGGCCACAGAGACTGGCATGACAGACTTCATAGAAGCACTACAAAAACTACATGGTACATGGCCAGTTATTAATCACTAATTAATCTGAGCAAATCCATCCAAAATGGCTCCCTGTTAATTCCATATGTAGTGTGCTAATATCCCAGAGGGCCCATGTCAAAAACAGTGCAGTCTACAGGGGAGTAGGTACAACTTGGTAGAGAATCAGAGTTTTTTCTTCAGAACGCTTTATAAACACCGCTCCCAAGACATTGTTATTCCATTCCTGAAATCATGTTGTCATTAAATGGTTTTGGATAGCTGCAGATTAAAGACAACAAACTTTGCGGTGGTTCCTGAAAGCCTTATATGAGGTGATGTGATTTACAGTGATAGACATAGACACGTCTTCACCGAACTCTCACCAAGAGCAGGTACCGTGCGTCCAAAATGGCCCCCTTTTATATTCTGGTCAAAGTAGTGAACCCCTGTTTATGCAGGGAACCGGGCGGCATTTGAGAGGGGCTGAAAGTGAACAATGATGCAACATCCTGGTAACTACAAGGTGTCCCTCTTACCTCAGACCTGATTGGTGATGGCGGCCTGTTCCCAGAAGGCTGCACCCAGATGAGGCAACAGCGGATGACCCCACAGCCTCTGTATGTGATGACCTTTGATCTGCTGGTGAGGTACCAGGACTCCGCTCTGGGGCAGCTCTGTGTGAACAGCAACATGGGCAGCAGCAGGCTGCACATCACTGGCAATGGGGTCGTCTTCCAGCATGTGGAGTAAGTCAAGTCAAGACATTCTTACGCCAGGAGCGTAGGTTGTGAAGGCAGGAGTGCCAAAGTAAAAATGTCTCTATGTTATCAGACACCTGACCTGGGAAACGGCCCTCTATTTTTGTAACCATTACCAACTGCAAGGTCCAGATATTGCATGGCTCTTTTTGTTTCATGATGACTTAATTGTTTGGTTCATATTTAGTCTTTGTTCCGGCGGTACTGCTGGACCACTGTGGCCTGGAGTTTGAATCCTGCCTGCAGCAGTCTGATAGTGTACCTCAAGGGCAGTGCCTCATAGGGCAGTGCCACTTGGCTTCAAAATGCTCGCTTCCCTTCCCAACGAGGAAGTCTTTATATTGGTCACTTGCTAGAGTGGCACAGACTAGAGCCAACGAAGTGGTTTGCATATGTCTGTGAACGTGGGTGTGTGTCTGTCTGTATGTCTGTGCGCGCGGGTGTGTGTCTGTGTGTGTGGGTATAGGAACTGGCTAGGAACAAGTCGACTCCCCCTGACAGAGAGACAGTGTGACCTGCAGGGGTTGTGTCAGTACCTGGACAGACAGGACGGGGCCTACCACGCCTTCAGAGAGGCGCTGTGGGAGTTCCTGTGGAGAACCAGAACCTCAGGCGGTGAGAGGTTCCACACAGACACAGGTAGCCTGGCGGGTGGTAGTACTGGGACAGGATCTGAAAACCTGCTGGGAATTACAACAAGCAGAATCGTCTGAATGTGACTGGTCTCCATAACATCCTGGGTTGTTTATATGAGGGAAAAGTATCCAGACCGTTCACACACACTGCCCTCCAAATGCCCAGTGTGACAGCTACAGGTTAAAAGCACAAGTCAGGTTTCTATGGGACTTTGACTTTATTTGATGCCCTCGTCTGTCCTAGCAACAACTCCTCTGTCTGTGTTCCAGGGTCGTCTACCAATGGGCTGTGGTCGGCCTCAGTGACAACCCTCACCATTTATAAAGTTGTTAAAGTTTATGTTGGAACACATTGGTACGCCACTTACTTCAGAACCTTGTTAAAGGTACGTTGAGTTTAAAACCCATTCTCACACTACCCACTTCTTTTTTTTAAGAATTATGAGGGACAGCATTTTTTAAATGTTTCAATATGCCACCATTCATTTAGCAAGAGGTAATGATTCCCTCCTCAGGAATGTTTTGCTTTTGGCTTTTACCTTAAATAGTTAACTTAGTGTCTGTCTTGAGATAGTTAAACTGTGAAACCCATATGATCAAGCACAAAAAACAACCCTAAATAGGTCCTAAATAGAATTACATGTATGTATACTTTTGGAATAAATCATTTTTCAATGTTTTATAATAAACAAAATCTATGCTTTTGTTGAAAAATAATAGGTTCTCAAAAATTATAGCCTGTTTAAAAACAGCTGATACATTTGTGATTTAAAGCAAAAATGAAAGGAGGCAGGTTCTTTTCATTCAAGTAATGGCTTAACCCCAACAGAACTGGGCTTAGTTGTTCTCTGCGGCATCCAGTTGACACTGAGCATGCAACACAAGGTTATCTAAGATATGAAAGATGAAGAGCACAGAATGGTCCACTGCATTGTGAAACCTCGACCAGTCACAGCAGACAACACCAGCTGCATTCATGACAGAAATTTAAAGCCCTCCAGCAGAAGGGCTTCTAAACACCGGCCACTTAAAAGGTTGACCTCTGACGTCACTCTCAAGCTGACCACCTGAGGGAGCTAAATGTGTGTATTGAGTTGGATCCCCATTGGCTCAAAGGAGTCGGTGGAGTGCGACAAGACAAGGTACCAGTAACCCTCAACATTGGGGCAATGGTGAGCTAATTTTGCACCACCCTCTGCAGAACACCTAGTCACTTTTAGTATACAGTGACCTGATTGGATATTGGGATACCTGCGGTGACCTGATTGGGTGTTGGAACACCTGCAGTGACCTGATTGGATGTTGGAACACCTTCAGTGACCTGATTGGATGTTGGAACACCTTCAGTGACCTGATTGGATGTTGGAACACCTGCGGTGACCTGATTGGAAGTTGGAACAACCAGCCCCAAAAAACGCAGTTATACTGCTCTGATCACTGAGCTACTCTGGGCCATGGTGCATTACTATAAGTATATAGTGAATAGGATGCTATATAGACTATCTCGCCTGTCCCCTCTCTCAGCACCCAGAGCTGTTGTCCAACCCCAGGAAGAGCAGCTGGATCGCATACGGCCAGAGTCTCCACATCGTAGCCGACGGATCCATGTTTAGACACGTCCTCAACTTCCTGAGATGTGGTCGCCTGTTGCTCCCCTCTGGCTTCAGGTGTAGTGGGGAACTGGGGAACTGGACCCTGTGCTGAACCAAAATGCACGTCCTCATCTATCCAAACTGACCATGTTTATGTTCGTGGATGTTGTAGTGAATGGCGGTTGCTGTGTCATGAGGTGGAGGAGTTTCACATCCCTGCTCTGACGAGAGCTCTGGAGGACTGCCTTGATTACAGGTGAGACTACCTGTTGCCAGATTTTTCTGTGCCTGGTGTAGTTTTTGAAAGACTTCCTGTTGCCAGATTTTTCTGTGGCTGGTGTAGTTTTTGAAAGACTTCCAGCTGTCTCATTTCTCAGGGCCTGGTGTAGCAAAGAGCATGCTATCAGTCTCCAGCCTCCTCATTCAGCTCAGTCCCAGCTCGTTCACAACCCGGACTATAATGGCTTCTTGGGGTTTGGATTTGGTGAGGTATGTTTAATTTATGGTTCAAATAAATGACTCAACTCAACAGCTTACATGGCATGTTGTCAAACCATCAAGACTCATGTTCAGAAAGCTTATCAGGATTTGTGTAGATCTACATGGGATCAGATCCATCCAACTAATCCTGTTCACATAATCTAAAACACAAATCTCAGCCTATTCTGAGATACTTCATTAAAACAGGCCCTGATCTTGTTTGGAGAGGTGTTATTTATTCTCCTGCAGCTTAATGACTGTAGTAAGTCATCCAAGGAATTTAATTAGATTTCATTGGGATGGATCACATTCAATGGCCCCTTGGGTGCTTACTGATAGTGTTTGTGTATGTTTCTCTGTGTGTGTTTGTGTGTGGGGGGTCTGCTGTACAGTTGTCTGGTGTTCCAGAACATGGTGTTTTGCTTCCCCTTAAAAGTGGCAGGGTTGTAGAACACACTGTTGAGAGACAGGTGAGGCATTAGAACACACTGTTGAGAGACAGATGAGGCAGTAGAACACACTGTTGAGAGACAGGTGAGGCTGTGGAACACACTGTTGAGAGACAGGTGAGGCAGTAGAACACACTGTTGAGGGTGAGATGAGGCAGTAGAACACACTGTTGAGAGACAGGTGAGGCTGTGGAACACACTGTTGAGGGAGAGATGAGGCAGTAGAACACACTGTACTCACTGTTCACAATTCTCTCCACTTTTCTCCTCTCCTGCTCTCCTTCTATTTCTCTTTTTATCTCTCCTCTTTGCCCCCCCCCCCTTTTTCAGGAGAGCATGGATGTAAGTGCCTCATCAACCGATGATGTAAAGTCCCCTGAGGACTCCTTCTCAGGAGGTGAGAAGAGCTGTTCATCAGAGGAACCAGAAAGAGCTTTGGTTATCACAGTGGATGAAGTATGGCTATGCCAGCACCCCCCACCAGCTCCTCTCAACACTGAAGTAAAGTCCATAGTAAAGACGACATTAGAGTCTAGTAGTCAGATGTGTCACCTCTCAGTACCCACGTTAGATACCACAGGCAAGCTCCCATCATCCTCCGCGGTAGAAAACAAAATATCAGACACATCAAGAACCAGGAAGCCTTCACGTCCTCTTGAGCGGCTCAAACAAAAGCTGGACAATGCTACTAAATTCTTTCAGCCATCCCCCAGTAGCCGGTGGCAGAAACCAGTAGTTTCCAGATGCTTCTTTCATCCTTCTGGACCTCCGGGTGGCTTGATAAAGAGAAGGACGTCAGGAGGTGTAAGTGACATCTCAGCCTTTCTCCCGTGGATGATCCAGAGAGAGGAGGCGCCTTTGCAAAGGCTGGCTCAGCTGGTGAACACGTTTCAGAGGGAGCCCAACAAACAGCCCTCCACAGATGTCAGCAGCTGTACCCCTCCCCGTGACCCCCTCCTCGTGTCCGTTCTCCCCTCCCGTTTGACCAGCCCGGGCCTGCCGAGCGGAGCACCGGGGGCTGGTTCTGAGGGAGAGTCCTCTAACACCACTGGGAGTGGTGAGGGAGCAGGCATATTTATAATGACTGTTTAGTGTGAAGGCCTGTCACCTCGACTTGTTTACCATTCATTGGGATCAATCAGGTGGGGCAGAACACTGTCGCAAGGGGTTCATTCACCATGCAAGTTTCAGATCTGAATGCCAGTCTTCGGCTGTGGGTAGTTGGTAAGGGCTGCGGGTGGTTTGTAGGGGCTGCGGGTGGTTTGTAGGGGCTGCGGGTGGTTTGTAGGGGCTGTGGGTAGTTGGTAAGGGCTGCGGGTGGTTTGTAGGGGCTGCGGGTGGTTTGTAGGGGCTGCGGGTGGTTTGTAGGGGGTGTGGGTAGTTGGTAAGGGCTGCGGGTGGTTTGTAGGGGCTGCGGGTGGTTTGTAGGGGCTGCGGGTGGTTTGTAGGGGCTGTGGGTAGTTGGTAAGGGCTGCGGGTGGTTTGTAGGGGCTGCGGGTGGTTTGTAGGGGCTGCGGGTGGTTTGTAGGGGGTGTGGGTAGTTGGTAAGGGCTGCGGGTGGTTTGTAGGGGCTGCGGGTGGTTTGTAGGGGCTGCGGGTGGTTTGTAGGGGCTGCGGGTGGTTTGTAGGGGCTGCGGGTAGTTGGTAAGGGCTGCGGGTGGTTTGTAGGGGCTGCGGGTGGTTTGTAGGGGCTGCGGGTGGTTTGTAGGGGCTGCGGGTGGTTTGTAGGGGCTGTGGGTAGTTGGTAAGGGCTGCGGGTAGTTTGTAGCATTGAGGATGTCTAAAATCCCTGATGCAGACTCTTCCTCCAGGTGTCCATCAGATCCATTGGAGAGGCCCTGCTTTAAAGGGCTGCTTGTTCCCTGTGCATGGTTGTGCCCTGCCTGTTAGAGGATGTGTTCTCAGGGTGGACCACCCTCCAGTTCTGGGCAGAGGGACACCTGGAGGATACTTCACCCACAGCCACATCTACACCGCCAGCCCACAGCACACAGGTCAGCTGTGGCCCTCCTAATCCCACTCCCCTCAATGTATTGGAGGAGCTTGTCTTTTTGTGTGAATAAAGGACATGCATTTTCTAAAGAACAAAACTGGATTTCTCCTCAGGTTATCACGTGCATGAAGACCAAAATGTGAAGGTGCATCCCAAGAGTAAGACCATGATTGTGTTCTTTTGTAGTAGCTGGGAATTGGGGCCAGTTTGTGCTCAGTAAATCTGTAAGGTTTTACTGCATGCAGCATGCTATCTTACCCACCAGGGGGAGAGAATACCTCAAAGAAAATTGTCCCGCGATAGTAGCTTGATTGCTAGCAGTCTCAGCATTTCAACCAGGGATATTTGTGGGGTTGAAAAACAGACCGCAGCGATGATGGATTCAAGACCATCCTGAAACCAGTCAGCCGACAGCCCCCGTGTCGAGGAGGTTTTAGCGTGTGAAGACTCATGTTTATTGGCTGACGCACAAGAGAACAACAACAATCACATACTGTACACACATGCAATCGTGCATTCATCCAGTAAATTTGAGCAGCTCGCGGTTTAATGTCAGCTTTGTTTTCTTCCTCAGGTTGGAGGGGAAACATGCTGGGTCCAAAATGGCACCATATTCCCTATAAAGCGCCCTTTAAAGCAGTATTTCTCAAACCCACTGACATCTTGGCTTGGTTATTGCCCTGAACTAGCTCACCTTATTCAATACATCTAACTGGACTTAATATGTTACATTAGGCCTGGCAGCCAGTGGAGGAATGAATTATTTAAATAATACGATCTATAAAGAAGAATCATCTACAAGCTGTGACTCCACAGTGAATTGTTTATTGGCGGTCTTCCAGGAATATATTATTGTAAATAAACTTCCTAAACCCATTTAGGTCACCTTACAACTATATACATTACATTCAAACAGATTGGGGATAATTATGAAGTGATAAATGTAAATTAAAAATAAAAGATACCAAACACACCACAAATGTGTTCTCCTGAGGTCTTATTTTCCAACCAAATAAGAATAGATCCTAACAAAAATATTTGTTATAAATATAATCCAAGGTATGTCTGGCATCTGTATGGGATTAAAAATGCACCAGAAAACCCCACATGTTACCTATGTATAGTTCATCGTACCAAACCTTGAGTGTACTCAATATTACCTAAACATTTTGCGATTTCTCCAACATAAAAACCACCTGGGGGACCCCCGGCCCGGCTTGAGAACCACTGATGCAGGCTCCTGCCCTAGTAGCACACTTGTCTTTAGAGAATGGGGTGCCCTTTACCACACACCCACATGCCTTTAGATCTGTAGAGACTGCTGTATTCATTCCCTGCCAAGTCGCGGTAAACCAGTTGATCTGTAAGTCACCCTCTAGATGTGGCCTTTGCCTGGTTCAACATGTCTTGGGAGGAGATGGTGTATGGGAGGCAGTGCCATAGCTTCCTGGCTGGACTCATCCTGGACTCCCTGAGACTACAGGACCCAGAGGACCGCACACACAACATAGCCAGCCTGGTGTACTGCCTTTGGGTAACAAGACCTACTTTTATAAGCATCATGTGAAGCGGACTTAAAGCCATTCAGCAACTACACTATGGGCCCAGTTCAATAAAGTTTTTCTGTTTGTAATTGATTTAGAACCATTTGCTGATTTTTTTTCACTCTGACATTATGGATGTTTTTTTGTGTTGATCAGTGGCAAAAACTCCTCATTAAATCCATTTCTATTTCATGCTGTAACACCACAAAATGTGGAAAATCCCAGGGGGAGTGAATACCTTTAAAGCCACTGTATGTATGTATATATGTTTGTGTACGTATATAATGTATGTGTTTGTGTTTTTATCTGAATTAATAGGTGGGTAAATAAAGGTATTTTTGATTCTCCCCGTCTTTCTCTCCAGACAGGACAGATGAAGACTGAGGTCTTCGTCTCGGAACTGGTGAGGACCTTGTGTTGTGACAGACAGCAGAGGAGCAGAGAGCAGCGGTTACTACAATGGTTGGAAGTGAGCACCTTGATTACATCACCTTAACACTGGTCACCTGTCCAGAGTGACTGACAGTTAGTGCATTCATCTACTGATAGACTACCCCACACAGAGTAGGGACATAAAGCCAATGCAGACACTCGTCTAAGCATCTGGCATCAAAGGTAGGATCATTGTTGGATGATCACAAACAGAACTGCTCTGTATGTGTGTGTGTGTGTGAACGTCTCTAGCCAGTTTCTGTTCCTCTCCCTCCAGTTTTCCCTGCCACTAGCCCAGCGCTACACAGAGTGTCTGGAACAGCTGGACAGAGCACCCTGTCACAAGGCCTCACTGTTTCCTCAAGACAAGACTACCGACTCCCAATGCGCTGCACACCCAGATGCAGTAAGACTCACAGCGTTTTTTACCAGTACTAGTTGAGGACTTTTTGGGGGACCAAAATGTATTCCCATTTTCCTGTAACTACTAAACATGAAAAGCAAACCATGTTAACCCCTAATCTAGAACTAATCTTCACTCTAATCCTGACCCGTAATCCTAACACTACATTTATTTTAAACCTAAAATAGCAATTTTAATAAAAGTGAAGACTGGAAAAATGTCTTGCCATGAGTTATTAAACTTCTGGTTTTGTCACAGGTATAGTAACACACACACACATTCTTTCTCAGTGAAGACACTCACCCAATATCTTTCTGGATACAAACTTATCCATTTTTATTAAATATGTGTGAACTTGTTCAGATTAAGAAATAGGACATTTGAGTGAACATTCATGCCCTCATGGACATGCACGTTTTTCCGTCTTTTGAGAATGAATCAGTGAATCCATGCTGTCAATACAAACAAGGTTATCACAGTCTTCCCCCGCTTTCATCTACACATTGCCAGAGCCAAAGAGACTAAGGCAGAAAAACTAATATTTACAGAAAATGTACATTGGAGTTTTTTTTTCTTTCTTTTTGTTCCTCTTAATGCAATCTTTTCTATTTTCTTCTGAAAATAAGAACAAGAAACGTTTTTATTGCATTTGTAATGAAGTTAAGGCAGTTCCTTTTTCTCTCTTCTCAGGGTCAACAGTAGCTAGTGATCCTCCTATCTTCCGCACAACAGCCCCAAGTCACACAGCTGAGAGGACTGATCTAGGACCAGGGTGTAAATACGTCAGACCCTCACACTAAATGGCTATATAAAAGGCTGAGAAAGCCTTAGTCCCAAATGGCACCCTATTCCCCAAGTAGCAAACAGATTGCCATTTGGACCACAGCCCAGCATCAGTCACGCTGACCAGCTACAGACCGAGGCACTAAGGAGACCGAAGTAAACAAGATCGAGGAATCTGACCATAGGTCAATTTAGAAACCAACAACAGACAAAATGTAGAGACAAAGTGGAAGAGTCAAACTAGAACGCAGTCTTTTTAAACATTTATCCTGACATACTTCTGCCTCGATTCAGAACTACCTTTTCAACCCAAGGTATATTATCAATCATCACGTGTTTCACAAAGTTACAGTCTGCAGTCTGGTCAACAACAGTAGGAGAAATAAAAAGATAAAGAACCAATCGTCCATAACTGCATTGAAATCTATAACAATAATTATTTACAAAGTTACGAATATAGTACAGAAAAACTACTGCACTACCAGTACTGTTGGAAAGAAAGAAGTAAAGATAAATATAAGAATATTTAAATCAACTTTTTTTATATATGAAAGCTATGCTTAAAAGTGGCTTTTATTTTGAAAACAGTGCTATGTCCCCACTCATTTCAGTGGGAGATGAGAGTTGCTGGCAGTGAGAGGACCAATAAATATGCTTCCTCTCTGTCTTCTATCGCGTGGCAACTTTCTCTTTCTTGATGGAAGCAGCTGGATGTCAGACCTAAGTAGAGAGAAGCAGAGAACAGTAGAGTTGAATACAACAGCATGGCACTTTACAAAAGCAACCAAATTCAGATATTTTCTTTACTCATTTGCCTTTTAACCCAATCAGATCCATTATAAGTCTGACTTCACATTAAAATATACCACAGCTAGCCTGGAATCAATACCTGATATGTGCTAACATTCCACTAGTTCAACTCATTTCATTAACCATTTTACTTGATTTAAGTACATTTTATCTTAAATCTATTCTAAATCAGGGTTCTGCTTAATTCAGTCATTTCAAGTTTAACAGAAATTCCAATCCAATTACTGAAAAAGGTGCATCTATCTCAAATTACCTTCAAATGAATAGAAAAGCAGACGTTTTTTAAAATGAGTTAGCATTTGAGTGTTAGTGAACTGTTAATGAATCCTGTGTCATTGGTCTGTGGACACCTGGTGTTAGTTAAGCATGGCGTGTCTTGGTTGGGATGTATGAAAAGCGTTGCTCTACTTACTCCACCCAGGGTTACAGTCAGCTATCATACTACAGTGGCTGGGCCTATGATCTGAGCTGCTTTCTGTGGAGAGAGGGGGAGGACGGGGGTTAGAGATGTGTTAACAATGGTTACAGGAATGTTACGAGCACCAATCGTGTCACCAGGAGTGCGTTGCACAAAGCCAAGCTTTTGAAGTGGAGGTAATGTAGTTATAAAATCAATGATGTAATGAAAGTTAACACCAAGGAATAAATCACATTTAATTAGCCGCACACAATCAACCCTTCTTCCATAATGTAACTATGACATGCAGTATTAGAACTTAGAAAAAGCCACGCACAATGTTATAAGCAAGACGACTCTACTGTGAGCCATGGCAGTCCGCTGACACTAACTGACTGCACTTCTGCAGCCCCAGAAGGAAAGACCATGGCTGGTATTAGCAATGTTTACACAATGTGGTCCTCACAACATTCATCATGGCCACACTTACACACGGCGTAAAGAGTCACCCTGGTAACGGTTAAAGTTTTCATGCAGAATCCAACACCAGTCTGGAAATAGTGGTCTGGTATTTAATTTGACTATTGGAAAGAGTCACTGTAAATAATGCAAGCCAGTGATGGAATTAAGCCCTAATAATATATATGGTCTACATTACCTAGGTGAGGATCCTTCACCCTAACCAACTCCACCTACGAAGGATCCTTCACCCAAACCATCTCCACCCACAGAGGATCCTTCACCCTAACCATCTCCACCTAGAAAGGATCCTTCACCCTAACCATCTCCACCTAGAAAGGATCCTTCACCCTAACCAACTCCACCTACGAAGGATCCTTCAACCTAATCATCTCTACTTACGGCTGAAATGTACTGGCTGTTGTTGTAGCGGGGCTTGTCCTGGGCGAGGCTGGGGGGGGTTACGGCGTTGGAGGGGGGGTAGCAGGGGGACGAGGGTTCCTCAGACAAACAGGGTTCAGGGAGGTGACTGGACACACAGCCGCTGTCAGAACCACTGGAGCCGCTGCCGGAGAGACAGTGAGACGAAGAACCTGAACTCTCCGTAGCTGCAGACAGAGTGACAGTGTGTTATAATATGAATGAACTGGCCCTTGAAACATTAAAACAGACAGTGTGTTATAATACGGGTGAACTGGCCCTTGAAACATTAAAACAGACAGTGTGTTATAATACGGGTGAACTGGCCCTTGAAACATTAAAACAGACAGTGTGTTATAATACGGGTGAACTGGCCCTTGAAACATTAAAACAGACAGTGTGTTATAATATGAATGAACTGGCCCTTGAAACATTAAAACAGACAGTGTGTTATAATACGGGTGAACTGGCCCTTGAAACATTAAAACAGACAGTGTGTTATAATACGGGTGAACTGGCCCTTGAAACATTAAAACAGACAGTGTGTTATAATACGGGTGAACTGGCCCTTGAAACATTAAAACAGACAGTGTGTTATAATACGGGTGAACTGGCCCTTGAAACATTAAAACAGACAGTGTGTTATAATACGGGTGAACTGGCCCTTGAAACATTAAAACAGACAGTGTGTTATAATACGGGTGAACTGGCCCTTGAAACATTAAAACAGACAGTGTGTTATAATACAGGTGAACTGGCCCTTGAAACATTAAAACAGACAGTTTGTTGTACTCTATATTCCAGTACATACTCATGGAGGGTTGGCTGCTGGTCTCGTGCTCCAACTCATCTTCCTCGATACAGGGGCTGATGAAGGGCCTGTCCCCCCCGGGCAGCAGGGCCTGGCTGTGGTTGCTGTACATGTGAAGGTTCAGAGGCCCCAGGAGGGTGCAGGAGGAGGGACCAGAGGCGGTGGGCGCCCCGCCTCCAGAGCCACCGTTACCAGACGCTGTCCTCTTGAAGGGGTTGGAGTGGTCGAATAGGGACACGGCGATGGAGGCTCGCGTTCTGGCCCCTTGCAGAACACACACAGAATGGGACAGGTCAACCGGACACCTCCAACAACACATTCAGGGACAGCTTTTAACCCATTAGTCTCATTTGGAATTATGCTGAAACTGACGTGGATGTTTTATCAGTCCTATCACAGAGGACTGAGAATGTCAACGCTGGAATAAATAGTCTGTATCAAATATCAGAATCTGTGAAGTATTATCCAATCAGGGTTCAGAATTATCGTTAGATAGTACCAGTGTGTTCAATGAGGGTGTGGTATTATCGCTTGATAGTATCAGTATAATCATTGCTCTAGACAGTACTTTGACCGTTACCTCGTCCCTTCATGATGTAGTCTATGGCCCTGTCGTTGATTGCAGCATCACTGGGTTTGATGTCCAGGAACGGCTTGTTCCCCACTCCCATGGACACCATCTCCTGATTGCGGATCTCTGATCACAGACACCGTTTACATATCAGTCATTTAACGGTCCCACTTAGACAAGAGTGTCTAACGCAAGCGTGACTGGAAGATTTTCCCTCAACAAAGCTGTTTTCAGCAGAGGCCATGCTAGTACATGTAAGAGATCCGTGTATGAGATCCGTGTGTTGTTGCTGTTATGTGTAAGGTGAGATGCTGTGGTTTTTCTTGCCACACAGACACACCTAACTTAGCTATACTTAGCTTATTTTTACTAAACCAACCTAACCATAATCCTTAACCTAACCCTGACTTCTAAACCTAATCCTGACTTCAAAACCTAACCCCTAACAGAATATATATAAATATTTGCTCACCTTTGTTTCTGGTGGCCTGTTGCCAGAGGATCCGGGCAATGTTGGCCGTCCAGGCATTTTTTATGTCTGCGGTGGACGCCTGGAGAACATACGTCTGGTTCTTACTGGTCCTGCGTCTGAACCACACCTCAAAGCGAAGAGGGTTGTCCCCAGAAGTCTCTGTCATTCCCACGTCTGCTGTCTGGATGGAGGAAGACAGTGGGAAGCGAAGGAGGGAGAGACAGCAAAACGAGATCCTGCTTTCAGTTTCTTCTAATATTGTATTTACATCCTCAGTACATTTGAAAGACGTATAAAATATATAAAAATAAGAATCAAAAATGTATGAGTGCAGCTAGTTCAGCCAGGGAATATGAGTGGCCATTGGCTCAGTGATGCATCAGGAAGATTCCTAATCTATTATACCGGTCCATTTCCTGTCTGATCTCTGTGACTGCTACAACCGTCCTACATCCTCAGCGTATCTCTGTGACTGCTACAACCGTCCTACGTCCTCAGCGTATCTCTGTGACTGCTACAACCGTCCTACGTCCTCAGCGTATCTCTGTGACTGCTACAACCGTCCTATGTCCTCAGCGTATCTCTGTGACTGCTACAACGTCGTCTCTGTGACTGCTACAACCGTCCTACGTCCTCAGCGTATCTCTGTGACTGCTACAACCGTCCTACGTCCTCAGCGTATCTCTGGGACTGCTACAACCGTCCTACGTCCTCAGTGTATCTCTGTGACTGCTGCAATTAGTCTACAACCTCAGTAACGGTATCTCTGTGACTGCCAGTTTGGCCTACATTCTCAGTGTATCTCTGTGACTGCCAGTTTGGCCTACATTCTCAGTGTATCTCTGTGACTGCCAGTTTGGCCTACATTCTCAGTGTATCTCTGTGACTGCCAGTTTGGCCTACATTCTCAGTGTATCTCTGTGACTGCCAGTTTGGCCTACATTCTCAGTGTATCTCTGTGACTGCCAGTTTGGCCTACATTCTCAGTGTATCTCTGTGACTGCCAGTTTGGCCTACATTCTCAGTGTATCTCTGTGACTGCCAGTTTGGCCTACATTCTCAGTGTATCTCTGTGACTGCTACAACCGTCCTACATTCTCAGTGTATCTCTGTGACTGCCAGGCTGTACCTTGAAGGAGTGTTTGTAGATGTAAACATCGAGTCCTCCTTCGATGCGTTTGGGTTTGCTGAACAACACCAGGTCTTCAAACAGGAACACGTGGCGCTGACATTTCTTCCTTCCGTACCAAATACAGAACTCGTCTTGTCTCACCAGCTGACCCTGCTCCTTCAGATTCACCTGGAGAGGCCCGGGCGGGAAGAATTTACTATCACTCTCACGGAACTCAATGACAGATTTTATTCATTTGGCCCAATAGTTACATTATGGCAGTGGTTTTCTAACCATTTAATGTAAACAATCCCTGAATATGAAATTATATTTGGATCTAATAAGATTAGAGAGCAGAATGCAGCCTGTTAACACTACCAGATGTAAACCTGCTATTCTATCTTGCGCAGAAAGTGTATCAGTCTCTGGTTTCCTGTGGGAATTAATAAAGGCAGGGGAAAACTTAAGAAAGAAAAATCAAAGAGAAAAAAAGTCGTGTCACCCACATCACAGTCTCGGATGGCGTCCATGGCGAGCAGGTCGTTGCCGTGGCGCAGCTGGAACTTGACCATCTCTGCGGCAGCTCGGAGGTAGGACAGCTCCGTCTCTTGGGCCTCGCTCACCTCCTTGATCAGGTCCTTCAGCAGCAGGGCATACTTAGACATCCTCTGGATGGGCTTCAGCAGGTACGAGGCCAGGTCCATCTTATCACCCAGCTCCAACTGCTTGTTCTACCGGGTCAGAACATAGGTACACAGACAAGTAGACAGAAAGATAAGCAGACAAAGAGGTAGATGTATAGTAAAGCAGACAGGCGGACAGACGGTGGACCGATGGGCAGACAGAAAGGGAGACAAGCAGGCCCAAGTAAGGTCCAAATGTTCTCACCCTGAAGAAGCTATTTCCGTGGCTGGCCAGCAGAGTATCAGACTTGGGCTTGTTCTTGCTGTACAGAGCATACAGTCCAAACTGATCTTGCTGTGGATTAAACAGAGAAAAAAATAATAATCAGAGATCAGTTCCAGCACAGAGACTCAATGTAAAATGTCCGGTAAAAAATGCACTGTGCGGAAAGAAAAACTGTACGTGAACCAGTTTGGTTTTATTTGGCGATGAATTTAGGTAATACAGCAAATTGCTTTAAAATGTTTTATATTCATACAGAACGTGCAATATTTCTCCCAGACTTTTATGGCCAGGAATGAGTCCAGTAAGACAGAGGTCCAAATGTGAGCCTATATCCTACTCCTACAGCCCCATAGGGCTTCCTTACAAACTAGTGCACAACAGGGAACACTGTTTCATTTGGGACACCATCCAGCTCAGCCTGCAGTCCAGAAAGTGGTTTAAAAGTGGAAAACGATTTAAAACTCAAAACCAGGACATTTAAATCAGACCACCGAGAAGGAGCTCAAGTATGGGAGTCTGGAACCTGAGAGGTGGAGAACCTGTGTTTGGTTCTCCTGCAGTCCTGCTGTGCCAGTGAGATCCAACACCCTCAACCTGTTGAGTGTTACTCCCCTCACCTGTGTTATTGATCACTGGAACATAAGTTCCACTTTCCCTGGTGTGTCTTGTCAGTCATTATTTGGATTTTGTAGGCACGTTGTTTCTGTTTTCGTGTCTTAGCTTCCCTTTTGTTATTTTGTTACTTGTTTATTAAAGGTCCACCGTTCTACTTACGCCTCGTGTCCTGCCTCCTCGCAACATTACACCAGCTTGTTGTGTACGTAGCCACTTCATTATGGACGCAGAGTTAGCGGGTGTTCATTAAGCAATTAACATCCCATGCTTGGGGGTGTTGGTTAAACATGCTAAGCACGTCCAGTTGCAGATTATTTTGGCCGCCATGACCAGAAGACATCGCAGTAACTGAAGGAGGGGTGATTTCTGGATAATGTTTGACAAGAGCTTCACAACCCAGCTGAACACTTGTAGAATATACTGGAGTGGCACAGGAAACTACATTTCTCACCACGTCCAAAACACAAAATGCTGGAATTCCTCAGTTCCAGACACTCGTCGAATTTATGCCAAGGTCATATAATCTGTTCTAGCAGCTTGTTGGTATTTCATTTATTTTCGGTTTAATATAAGCAGTTTAGTAAGTAAAGTGAGAAGGAGGAATGGGTTGTCTCAACATGGAAACCACCTAGAGCGATACTGGCTGCCGGTTGAGTAGTTCAGTATTTTCACAGCTGGATTGGTAGTCGACAGGCTGAAACCGCCTCTCTGAATCCAGTCTTACCTTGAGGTTCACAATCAAATATCAGCATGGACGCCAGGTCATGACAGTTAAACTGGCTCAGAATTAGCATTAGCTCAGGCTATATTTAGGGATGAATGCACAAGGGGTTATGTTATATGGCCAATATACCACAGTTAAGAGCAGTTAGCCATGGTATATTGGTCATATACCACAAACCCCTGAGGTGCCTTGTTACCATTACAAATCTGTTACGAACATAATTAGAACGGTAGACATTCATGTTTTGTCATACAATTGGTGTCCTTATAAACAGTCAGCCAATCAGCGTTCACGATTCAAACCACCCAGTCATTCAGCTGTACCAGTGGTGGATGTCTGAACTCTCTTAGGAACAGTCTGTCAAGAGGTAGGAGGTCCTTACGTGTCGCAGGAAGCAGTGCGACACCCTCAGTGGGTGATTGCAGCAGCTTTCCAACTCCTTCAGGAAGTATTGGCTGTGGAAGTCGACGAGTTTCTCCAGGTTCCCGAAGATGACACTCCTCTTTCCCCGTAGGTCCTGCGGTAGGTCCCCTCTCTCCATCTCAGGGAAGTAGTGCTCGATGATGTAGCGCAGGGAGCGCACGTACTCCCTCTCCGTAGTGACCATCTCATCAACGATGTGGCGAAGTTTACTGAAGGGGGGGGGGGGAACAGACTGGTTAGTTAACTAACCGGAAAGTGGAAAAGACGGACGGACTGTTTAATTTACTGTGAATACAGCGGAAAAGTTGCCTGGTTAGTTTACTGTGGAGTGAATCCAAAGCACTTGCAATCCTGTCAATCCTGTCATCATATGTTTTGTTAAAGGGACAACATGTATGTTTTTTACTGTACTACTAGCATAAAAACAAGCAAAAATGTACAGAAGACATCTGCAGCTAATGTTAAGTAAATGTTTCAAATAATATTTTTCTACAAAATTAATCAGAGTGACTGACATATTGCCCATATATATTTTCTCGCCGATCCGTCCTTCAGTTTGCATTGACTTGTAATCTCCTTATACTCGCAGTACTGTCCTTCCCACCCTAAACTACCCCGGACTAGCTAGTACCATATCAGTCTCGTTCGGTAAGGAAAGACGAGGAGGAGACAATTGTTTAGAGGCAGGCACCTACACCGTAACACTTTAATTCTGCTTAGATTTGCTCTAAGGTTGTTTCGCAATCTACTACATCAGCAGGTGCTTTGATCTCCAGCTATATAACTATGACACCATACTACTACAGTAAACCCACACACGCCCTCACACAAAAACCCACACACACACGCCCCCACACAAAAACCCACGCTTCTTTCACACTCACAGAACCCCACACACAAACAGACGCAGCGCCTTTCACACACTCAAACACACTTCCACGCAACCTCTCACACACACACACACACACACACACACACACACCCAGACACACACGACCCCCCCGCCCCCACCCCAAACACACACACACACACACACATTTGAACAAACTCTTCCTAATGTTAAGTAGTACTTTGTACACGCTTCCTAGCAGGACGCTAAGGGTGCCAAAGACACAGAGTGTGTGTTTAAACATTCACGCTGGGACATGAGTTCTGGATGCCTTGTGTGCATTGGTGGGCTTTAGGTTTTTAAGCAGTACCGCTGTGGTAGCGAAACTACCAATCAGGCCGCTAACAGGAAGGAGAGAGAGCGTCCAGACACACAATTATCTAGGAGTTCAAAACAACAATCAGTGAGGTCATCCATCCACGTCCTACCGAATAGGTGACGTGTGTGTTTATCGGAACTCTTAAAACCTCTTGAAAGCAACATCTGGTAACGTCAGATAAGGGTTAGAACACAAACAAGGAGAGGCTCTATGGAACATGTAGGTAACCTGGGAGGAACAAGGAGAGGCTCTGTGGAACATGTAGGTAACCTGGGAGGAACAAGGAGAGGCTCTGTGGAACATGTAGGTAACCTGGGAGGAACAAGGAGAGGCTCTGTGGAACATGTAGGTAACCTGGGAAAAACAAGGAGAGGCTCTGTGGAACATGTAAGTAACCTGGGAGGAACAAGGAGAGGCTCTGTAGACTATTTAGGTAACCTGGGAGGAACACTAGTCCAGAGGCCTCCCAGATCACTCTCCATCTACCCTCTAACTCAGGTAAAACGTTCCAAAACTTGAATCTTCTTATGGTGAAGCAAAGCTTTTGTGGATTTAGATGTGTGCTTTGGGTCGTTGTCGTGCTGAAAGGTGAACTTCATCTTCAGCTTTCTATCAGGCGCCTGAAGGTTTTGTGCCAAAATTGCCTGGTATTTGGAGCTGTTCATAATTCCCTCCACCCTGACTAAGGCCCCGGTTCCAGCTGAAGAAAAACAGCCCCAAAGCATGATGCTGCCACCACCATGCTTCACTGTGGGTATGGTGTTCTTTGGGTGATGTGCAGTGTTGTTTTTGTAAAGATGGGAAGGGGCTCACCACTCTGTGAAAGACTACGCAGGCAAAGAGTGCAGCAAGTTAAGAATAACATTTCTCAAAATAAAATTGCAAAGAGTTTGGTGATCTCATCATCTACGGCAGGGGTGTCAAACTGGTTCCATTGAGGGCAAAGTGTCTGCCGGTTTTAGTATTTTCCTATAAATTGGTTCCCAATTCAGACCTAAACAACCTGGTGAGTGTAGAAACTAAGCAATTAGTGACCTAATCAATAAAGTACATGGTGAGAGCAAAAACCTGCAGACACTCGGTTTGACACCTCTGATCTACAGTACTTAATAGCATTAAAAGATTCAGAGAAACTGAAGAAATCTCTGTACGCAAGGGTCAAGGCCAAAAACCAATATTGGATGGTCCTCAGGTGGCACTGCATTAACAGACACGATTCTGTAGTGGAAATCACTGCATGGGTTCAGGAACAGTTCAGGAACAAATGCAACTTAAAACTACCATGCAAAGAAGAAAACAAGATCCAAAAATGCTGCCGACTTCTCTGGGCCCAAGCTCATTTAGGATGGACTGAGGCGAAGTGGAAAACTGTCCTGTGGTCTGACGGATCCAAATGTGAAATTATTTTTGGGAATCATGGATGCCGCGTCCTCTAGACTAAAGAGGAGAGGGACAATCTGGATTCTTATCAGCGCACAGTTCAAAATCCTGCATTCCTGATGGTATGGGGGTACATTAGTGCACATGGTATGGGTGACCTGCACATCTGTGAAGGCACCATAGATGCTGAACAATATATACAGGTTTTGGAGCAACATATGCTGCCATCCGGACAATGTATTTTTGTCCTTATTTCAGCAAGGACAAATGCCAAACTACATTCTGCACATATTACAACACCATGGCTCTGTAGTAAAGAGTCTGGGTGCTAAACTGGCCTGCCTGCAGTCCAGACCTGTCACCCATTGAAAACATTTGGCGCATTATGAAATGAAAATACTACAAAGGAGACCTCAAACTATTGAGCAGCTGAAATCCTACTGTATATCAATCAAGAATGGGAAAACATTTCACTTTTAAAACTACAGCAATTGGTCTCCGCAGTTCCTAAACGCTTACAGAGTATTGTTAAGAGGTGATGCAACACAGTGGTAAACATGGCACTATCCCAACTTTTTGAAACGTGTTGCTGGCATCAAATTCAAAATGGGCATGTATTTTTCCAAAAACAATAACATTTCTCAGTTTCACCATCTGCTATATTGTGTCTTTGTACAATTTTCAATTAAACATATGGATAAATGATTTGCACATAATTGCATTCTGTTTTTATTTGCATTTAGGCAGTGGTTGTGTATGTATGTGGGTGTGTTTGTCTGCAATGTACAGGCACATCAAAGGGACCTCTGTATCAGTCATCAGTCTGGGAGGGATGATCTCAAGGGGTCACAGTGGTGCTACGGAAACCATTATACCTAACCACACACACACACACACACACACGTCTTAGTTGATGTTAAGAGCTGACCTGATCCAGCCACCATGCTGAATAGGGACCAGAATGATTAGATTTAGGAAAAAAACTGCATTATACCACCATGTCTTTTATTGTCATTATAATATTATTATCATGATGTGCGTTACCCACCTTCCCTTGGCACGGGGTTCAGACACCGGGCTGCTGGTGGTACTGGCGGAGGGGGTCCTCACTGCCTCTCCTGCTGCCCAGACAGGAGATGCCATCCTGGGGGAGTAGGATCGGTCGGCCACCTCCATACTGCTGACCTCCAGGCCTTTAATGAACACCCCTGTGTTCCCGCGACGCGTCGGCTCACTCAGTGTACGCTGGCACGTCCCGTAGCGGGCGGAGTCAGGCGTGGAGGGGGAGGAGCTCTGACAGTCAAAGCTCTGAGTCTTCCGGAGGGGGGGTCTACGACCAGGGGTGAGGGACGGGCTTTGGGAGTTCATGGGGGGAAGGGAGTGGGAGAAGGAGCAGGAGGTGGTGCGGGCCTGCGCCTCCATACGGGCCCGGTGAGACGACTCCTCGGAAGAGGTGGAGCGGGTGAGGCGCTGGGAGGGCAGGGGAGTGTGAGGGACCCTGTAGGGAGAGGAGGCCCCGCATCCATCCCCTCCGCCCGCCTCCTGTCTGGGGCTGCATGTGGACTGGCTGGAGGCACAGCTGGAGGTGGAGGACAGCCTCTCCCTGCCTCCCCACACCCCAGAGAAGGCCTTCCTACAGGCGTAAGACACACTGCCGCTGCGCTCGGGTCCCTCCCCTCCACGTCTCGGAGTGACCCCCTCTGCCTGCTCCCCGCCGGCCTTCACGGGACGCGACCCGGGCGAATCCCCCGACGCCAGGGCTCGGCCCGTCCTCAGGGCGGCCTCCAGCTTTTTCTCAAACATCTGCTTGGTCTCCTGGCACTTGGACCAGGCGAACTTCCACTGCTTGAGGCCCTGCTCGCTCTTCAGCTCCACGGCCAGCTCCTTCATCTCCTGGAAGTGGGGGTCCGGGATGGGGGGGTGCTGGCAACGGTAACCCTCCAGGCAGGTGATCACTCCGTGGCATTTGTCGGGCGCGGTGCAGTCCTCCATGCTGACCCTGGCGAGGTGGCGCATGCCCTCCAACGCCCACTCGTACGCCTGGGGACCGGCACACAGACATTGGGGTTCAGAAAAACACAAAGATTTTAAACAAATTGTTTGTTACATTTTCAAACTCATTCAACTAGAGAAAGAGAAGCAATTCCCTTTCAACCACATTTCACATTTTGGTAATTTAGGAGACACTCATCCAGAAAAACTGACATCAGTGTACTGAACTAAAACACCAAGAGACAGTGTGAACGCTTGAACAAAACAAGTGATTTGTTTTCAAGGGCAACATTTAGACAGCTGGACCTGAAACATAACAGGAGGTTAACGCTCACTTTTCAACTCTGGACCTCCAGGCCAGTTCCACTCCATTCTCTCTCTGCAACCCTCTAATCAGGGAGTGATTTAGATGGTAAAGTCTGAATAATCTTGCAATACAACATTGGAAAGGGACTTAACTTTATCTGATTACTAAACAAAAAAAGTTTGGCATCATAGCCTCGTAACTGAAACGGGATGCCACTGAAAACATGCTTTCAGAGAACGATCAAACACACAGAATGTTTGCCTAATTTTGAGGAGCTGGTCGGATCTTCTGGGCAGTAGAGAGATGTCAAAGCTTACCACAAGCTAAGTGAAGAAACCAGAAATGACTACTATGTTTTATACCATAAATAAAATAAATGAGATCTGTGTAATCAACACACCACCAGTCCGTTTATCTAGTTAGATTGGAAGTGTCGACCAGTACTGGGTATGTGTTCTGTGTGCATGCGAGGTGTGGGGCTGTGACATGCATTTCTCAGTCTTAAACAAAAGAAGAATGCATGGAAGTCTGACCAGTCAGTGCCCCTCCATACTGTACCAGTAGGAGACACAGACACACACACACACACACACACACACACACACACACACACACACAGACACACACAGACACACACACAGACACACACAGACACACACACACGGTCTCTGGCTTCCTGGCACACTGAGATATTAACGACAATCACTGCCGCTACAAGTGACATTAAAGGCAGTTTGTGTTCTACTTACATTTAAACTTAATGGTTAGTTAACCAGGCAAGTTACTCAAGAACAAATTCGTAGTCACAGCTACGACTTGGGGACATGACCTTTCAGACAACAGTAGACGTCCTGACCACAAGACCTCCCTGGTGCCTCTTGTATAGCTAAATATTTTTTGTATCCAGAAAAATACATCTGGATTGTGGACAATGATGAGGGGCTGGTCAAGTTCCTGCACACACCTCAAAACCAGCCAACAATGCTCGGTACATGCCAGTATAAACTGAAACAGTGTTAAATTATCGGTCTTGTAGTCTCAACGGACTCTCATTATGTCCTACAAGTGTGAATCCATACTATTTAACTAAGAAGTCAGTCCATGGAATAAAACAGGACCTGTTGACGTTTATAACCAATAAAAAATACTAACACATCAGTGATGAGCAGGAACTCAGCCTGAGCTCTGGTGACTGGGTGTCCCACGTCATCCTGGGGAGCTGGCCCTGCGGACACTCATTCTGGGGTGTGTTTTCTCTTCATCCCTTCTTGGCCCCTGGGTGCCATTTCCCAGAGCGTCCGACCCCCCAAAACATCCCCCGCCCTCCTTACGCCCTATGGTGACCTCCCATGACATTGGCGAGAGGGTGACGGGACGGCCACATACCAGAGGGCTTGGAGGGAAGCGTCTCAAACACACCGGAGATCCTAACCCTGAAGCCAAGGGGTGGGAGGTCAGACGCACGGAGACAATGGAGCGTACTAATGACGACAGCACACCAGCTGAGAGTTGCACGCACACACACGCACACACACACACACACACAGAGATGAAGGCAGGGAGAGTTGAAAGCCAGCCCTGGCAGTGCCTGTGACATTCAGAGGTTGTGTGAGATGGGAGCAGTAGACATGAGGGTGGCAGGGAGCTCAGCAGAACGGTTTCCTGACCCAGAGGCACACAGGGCCTCTCTGCCACTTCAGAAGTCCTCACCAACACTCCCCATCAACACTCCCCACCAACACTCCCCACCAACACTCCCCATCAACACTCCCCACCAACACTCCCCACCAACACTCCCCACCAACACTCCCCACCAACACTCCCCACCAACACTCCCCACCAACACTTCCCATCAACACTCCCCACCAACACTCCCCACCAACACTCCCCACCAACACTCCCCACCAACACTCCCCATCAACACTCCCCACCAACACTCCCCACCAACACTCCCCACCAACACTCCCCACCAACACTCCCCACCGCTCTGTCTCTCCAACCCGCCCACCCCAACCGGTAACCTTTTACAGAGGTAACCAGATCAAATGCCTCAAATGGTTAATGAACTGACGGTGTGATGCTTTAGGGACACTTTACAGAGTGGGAGAGTGGAGCAGAGCAAACACAAGGAGAAGACTGGGATGACATCATCCATGAATCGCTGGCGGGCACCTTTGAAGTGTGAAGAGACTGTGTGGAGGGAGGGAGCCAGAACAGGACGGAATGTTTGATTGGAGAGAGCCTAAATAATGCCACTGGGGTGTGTGTGTGTGGGGTGGGGGGGGTCTCCTCTAGAAGGCCCCTGCTTTGAGACGGGCAACAAAAGGGACCCATTCCCTCCTCTGGACTGCGGGGAGGGGGGAGGGGGGAGGGGGGAGGGGGGAGATAGGGTGTGTCAGCTGAAGAGCTGAGAAGAAAAGGGACATGAAGAGGCCTTCGGCTCTTCTACACAGGGAGAAAATAAACTTCCACAAAGTTTGATGAGGTGAGTGAGAGAGAGAGAGAGAAAGACAAGTGGGTGGGCAGGGAGAGAGAGGGCAGATAGAGCAGGAGTGTGACAGTGAGGGTGACTCTTCAAAAGGCTTTTTGAATGAAAACAGTTTATTGATAACGTCATCTCTGAGTCTCGACAGGAATGTTTTGTTGAGAGTGCACTTTAGAGCCTATTTAGACTGCAAAAGGTGTCATAACAAGAATTCTATTTAAAAAACATTTAGTTATATATAAAAATTTATTTCTATTCACACTAGCAGAGACACTCACTTGAATGGGAGTGTTCAAACGTTTGACTGGTACTGTGTATATATATATATTTTTTATCTCTGACGCAAATATTGTTACAGGTCTCATTTACCTAAACAAAACTATATTAGCGTAAAAACACTCTGAAATGCTGTGTGTGGATTTCATTGCCTTAGTAGAAAGGACCGGAATTGGAATTCCTTCTCTTAGCCAAAAATTCCCAACTGATTTAGCATCTAGTCAGGTGCTGTTGACCCAGTGAGATGTAAAGATGTCCAATATTCACGGAATACCTCTATAAGTCACTTCTACAGAGGCATATTTGTACATTGGTCAGGTCGTTTCTGATGTTACCACGCACACACACACACACACACACAGTACATTAGCCGGAGAGGTTCAGTTCCTGTGTAAATGTTTAACAGTCAGATTTAGTCTAAGTGCTCGTTGGTACATGGGTTAGTCCCTCCTCAGTCATCAGCACTCAACTCTTCTGGGGTCCCACACAGAACACAGACAACATATTTCAATCTGGCTGAATAGAGAACTAGACACAGAGATCTGGCTGAATAAAGGGAGAGAGGGATCTGATTGAGGGAAAATGGTGTCTGTTAAGAGAAAAGGGAGGGAGTAAACCTTGAGGCAGATTACGTCCTGGAGTGTTACTATAAAACAGCTTCCACATTGTCACACAGGCAATCTGTACATTTAATTTCATATTTATTGATCATTTATTTTCTTTGATCATTACTTTTCTGTTTTAGTAGTTATACAGCTCCGGAAATAATGAAGAGACCATTGCACCTTTTTCTTTCCTTTCCAAAAAAGGTGAAAAGGAAAGTTGAGTGAGGAACAGAAGCGTTCAGTTTGCAGTGGTCTCTTTAATTTTAACCCTTCTGTTCCTCACTCAAAACCTTCCCTTTTGACTTTATTGGAAAAGGTGCACTTAATTATTTCTGGATATATAATTATCATGGTTGCAGACAAATATTGGCTTTTGCAACTGGCAAAGCACATACTGAATTTAATTGATACAGGAATTTGGTTGAGTGGATGAACAACAGGACAGATCCAAAGTAAGTGACCTGGAAGAAAAGGGAAGCCCACACAAGTCGATACGAGGCAGACCTTGAATCCTTGTTCTCCTCATTAACTACTAAACTCACAGCAGGACACGAGATAGAGAGACAGAGTCAGAGAGGACTGCTGCACTTCCATCACGACCCCAGGAGTCACTCAATAACCCACCCCCAACCTCTTAGAACACGCTAATAACCCAGAAGCCATCCTGTCCACTAAAAACCTTCTATGATGGCCTCCTCTGGTCTTTAAAGGAGTGTTTAGTAAACGTTGGTGAGATACTAATCTGTCCCTCCAGCTGCCTCCAGAGCAAAATGAGCTGCAGACCAGGTTGTTAAGGGAGATACTAAAATGTTAACCACACTGAAACAGCTGTTTATGATCTGCAGAGATCGTAGCCGTAGGGATCTGACCTTTAAAGTGGTAATAATAAACATCTAAGGCTGGTTTCACCGGACCCATTAACCCTAGCCCTGGACCCAAAAAAAAAAGGATCCATCTCAATCGAAATTTCCAGTCAGGGACTAGGTTTATTCTTTGTCCACAAAACTGGCCGTTGGACTAGCTGCACAGTCAACTGGACCCGAGTAGGTACAGTACGTTATCTGACATGTTTCATATAGAAAAGCAGTGAAATATGCTGCTATCCACTGCTATCGGGCATTTGTTGGCTAAAATGGTGATGCATTCACTGTTGTCCTGCAAGCTTCTAATTGGAATAGCATTTGATTAGGTCTACACAGTAATTACCTAGTGAATTATAGTGTCCAAGTTTTTAAGGGCTCCATAGTGCTCGCATATGCCACAAAAAAATCTTGGTACGCAAATGTATAAAATGCTTTCAGATGTGGGCAATGACCAATTACTTGTAGTGTTTTTGCTGCTTAAATGCATAGTTGGTAATCACAGAAATAACCACTGAGAACACAATGTAACTCAATGAGCCAATTGCTTAGTCAGAGGCTCGAACTACCTCAGAGGAATGAACGCAATTAGTAAATTGATTCAACCAATGACGACCATGAGAAAATGAATCCCGCACCATTGAAACGAAAGCCAGGGGTGGTTTAAGAGGCAACCTCTATGCAGCAATTTTACCAGAAAAAATTGCAAACGTGAAAGGATTTATAAAATAATTGTGAATTTTCATTGAAATAACAGCAGCAGTAAGACCACACATTCCTCTTTTGTTACAGGTGAAAGGGCCAGAATCGCTATTCAACGTCGAGTTCTTCATCGGAATGTATATACAAGCCTAACTGTATCTGTGAAATTGCCATCGAACAGGCTAGGTTTACAGTAGTATGGCCCTGTCTAACAGGCTAGGTTTACAGTAGTATGGCCCTGTCTAACAGGCTAGGTTTACAGTAGTATGGCCCTGTCTAACAGGCTAGGTTTACAGTAGTATGGCCCTGTCTAACAGGCTAGGTTTACAGTAGTATGGCCCTGTCTAACAAGCTAGGTTTACAGTAGTATGGCCCTGTCTAACAAGCTAGGTTAACAGTAGTATGGCCCTGTCTAACAGGCTAGGTTTACAGTAGTATGGCCCTGTCTAATAGGCTAGGTTTACAGTAGCATGGCCCTGTCTAATAGGCTAGGTTTACAGTAGCATGGCCCTGTCTAACAGGCTAGGTTTACGGTAGCATGGCCCTGTCTAACAGGCTAAGTTTACGGTTGTATGGCCCTGTCTAACAGGCTAGGTTTACGGTTGTATGGCCCTGTCTAACAGGCTAGGTTTACGGTTGTATGGCCCTGTCTAACAGGCTAGGTTTACAGTAGTCTGGACCAGTCTAACATGCTAGGTTTACAGTAGTATGGCCCTGTCTAATAGGCTAGGTTTACAGTAGTATGGCCCTGTCTAATAGGCTAGGTTTACAGTAGCATGGCCCTGTCTAACAGGCTAGGTTTACGGTAGCATGGCCCTGTCTAACAGGCTAGGTTTACGGTTGTATGGCCCTGTCTAACAGGCTAGGTTTACAGTAGTCTGGCCCTGTCTAACAGGCTAGGTTTACGGTAGCATGGCCCTGTCTAACAGGCTAAGTTTACGGTTGTATGGCACTGTCGAACAGGCTAGGTTTACGGTAGCATGGCCCTGTCTAACAGGCTAAGTTTACGGTTGTATGGCACTGTCGAACAGGCTAGGTTTACGGTAGCATGGCCCTGTCTAACAGGCTAGGTTTACGGTAGTATGGCCCTGTCTAACTGGCTAGGTTTACGGTAGTATGGCCCTGTCTAACTGGCTATGTAAACGGTAATATGGCCCGGTCTAACAGGCTAGGTTTACAGTCGCATGGCCAGGTCTAACAGGATGAGTTTACAGTAGCATGTCCCAGGCTAGGGAGTGTTTTGTGTGTCAGAGAGTGTTTATGACTGTGTGTGCTCCTCATGGCAGGGCAGTGGGCCAGTAAGTGACGTGTGTGTGTGTGTGTTTCGGCTGAGTGCTCGTCATACTGATGACCATGTTGATGTTTTCTGACCGCTAGCCAGGCGCTCGGCTCCCAGCCCCCGCAGAGTACACACGTACACAAACCTCTCACTCTGACACCCCCCTCACAGATCACCCCTAACTAGGGCTAGAAGAGGGGGGGGGGGCAGGGTGAGGGGGGGAGTCTAACCCAATAACACAGAAGGCGGGTCGGCGTGTGTGTTTAACGCAACATATCACACAGCGAGCCCTGAAAGACACATATGTCAATTAAGCACCCCAGGGCATTCATATGGATGTCAGTCAAACTTTCATTTTGGAACAGCCAGATTAATGGAATATCAATCACAGGCTATTAGATCAGTGAAGAAGCTAAATCTTGTTATCAAAGACGCGACTGATTCTCATGTTTAAGAATGAGGCTAGTGGGACAGTAGGCCCGAGCTTCAAAGACTTCTGCTGGGGAGCATTAAAAAGTCATTGTGGAAAATAAATGAAACAACGAGACATACAAACCTTCGGTCAAGCAAACACTTTTGTCCAAATACTGTCAACAGAAAGGCTGCTAACAACTACATCTTTTTAATCAAACCAGCTGCATGAGGAGATGGGTTTGCCTGAACACATCCTGGCCCGAGGACTGGCTCCGAAGGGGTTTGTTCTGCAGATCCCTAATGAACAGGCTGGCTTGGAACCATAGTTTCCCCACACCACCAAATACATTCATTAACAACTCTGACTAAGCCCAACCACGTTTGGTACAGACAGGTGTTAAGGTCTGACTTTCAGCCCTTGGTTGAACCACAAACTGAAGAATGGGTAAGCCTGTGTAAAGGCCTAATTAAAAGACCATCGGGTTTGTTATTGTCCGAGACAGAGGCATGTCCCCCAGAGGGGTACGGGGCAGGGGATGGACAGGGGCGTTGTGTGGGGGTCTGCTCTGTGTTGTGTCCCTGCAGGGCTCCGTGCTCTGGGCACTTTCAACAGGGGTACGGGGCAGGGGATGGACCAGGGGCGTTGTGTGGGGGTCTGCTCTGTGTTGTGTCCCTGCAGGGCTCCGTGCTCTGGGCACTTTCAACAGGGGTACGGGGCAGGGGATGGACCAGGGGCGTTGTGTGGGGGTCTGCTCTGGGTTGGGTCCCTGCAGGGCTCCGTGCTCTGGGCCCAGTCAAGCAGGATGATCAGAGGGGCAAGCTCATCCTTCCGTGGGGTCGGGGAGGGGGACCCGAAAGATGAAAGGGGGGGTGGGCAGGGGTTGGCCCAGTTTCTGTTGAGGACCCATGCGTCCCAATTCGCTTCCTATCCTCTACATAGTGCATTATTTTGGACTAAACAGAGATACAGCCCATATGTCTCTGGTCAGAAGCAGTGTCCTACAGAGGGAATAGGGGGCCATTTGGGACACAACTTGTCCCCGTTCTGTCCCACATCAGGAATGGTGGATAGAGAAAACTGTTACGGCCAGGCGACCAGATCTGATCTGATTCATAATAATACAGATACTCAAGCCAGAAGACCACATCTGATCGAATTCAGAAGTACACAGTTGGCTGGGAGGACGACCAATCACAGGAGACAGACACATGGCATACAGAGTCACAGACCCAGTTCCAACTACCGATGTTCTGAATTACCAACAACAACTGAACCAGACCCTGTAAAGTTGTTCTCTCTTACAAGTCTAATAAACTTTTCCTGTGGAGAACCTGCTCTGGATTCTCCACGGACGACAATAAGACCAACAAAGCAGTCCCTTTCCCACAGGAAACTGTGACAGCTGAAAAGACTTGCTTTTGTAAAAACAACAACACGCAGTCACGACTGCGCGCACACACACACACACACACACACACACACACGGACGCTGACACCTGGTTTACCCAGGGTGTGTGACAGGAGAAGCAATCAACACCTCACGATTTGACAAATGTGCTATCAAAGAAACCAATTATTTGTGTATAAGGAAGTAGCCGCCCCCTGCAAAACCCTGTCAGCCCTGAGGCTGTGCTAGCTACTAATGCTGCTCCATCGGTCACCTCAGCCCTGCCTGTCTTTTAGGATGGGGGGGAAATGTGTACATCCCCACTAGTGCAACATATTACAGCTACAACCGGCTAGCCCCGAGGCCAGGCTAGAAGATGTCCTATTCCACTAAGTGCTACTCCGTTCGTAGGCTCAGCTTGACTGCCATTCAGAAAGGGGGAAACGTAAACCTCAGAGCAGCATCAGATCTACAAAAACTTAGCCTGAGGCTCGCTTGCAGAGGCACTGAGGCTAGACCGTTGACGTGCCATTCCACTAAGTCCTACTCAATTGGCAGACTCAGCTTGACTGCTATTTAGAAACGGGAGGAATTTTGCTCAACCCCAGTAGCCAACGAGTTGTTCCCTGTAGCAAACTCCCCTCATCCTGCAATTAACACCCACATCTAACATTCATTCTGAAGTGTTGCACAGCGCACTGTAGAAAAGAGAAAGGAGGGAGCGAGAGGGAGAGGAAGAAGGAGAGAGAAAGGAAAATAAGAATAATGAGGAATAGAAAACAAGAAAGAGGCGGCGGGAAAAGGAGAGAGAAGTATATCAAAATTCGGTTTTAAAACTAAAACTCTCACAGAGACTCCTGGTGACTATTATGTAGTTTAGTGGCTTTTCGGCTCCATAGCCAAAGCATGAAGACCCACCTGCCAACATGACCAACAAGTTGAGACAGGAAACATACCTTAAAACAAGATCAACAACGTCAGTGGACGTTGAAGTTACCCCTCCTCACATCCAAAAACTCAGCCAAACTGCAAATCACAACAGTCTATTCTAGCACATGAGCTAAAATGAACACAACTCTCAAACCAAATGAAGCCCGGAGAGTTGTGCCTCTGCTGTCAGGTGTCCCCACAACCAGCTACCACACAACAAACACAGAGCTTGTCCGCACACATACAAAACACCCCATAACAGACAACTTTGCAACCAAAACCAGTCCAGTCACCAAGCTGAAACTAAGCCAACTTATGTAGACAATATTTCCAAACCTCTTGCCTCACGTGTGTCCTGTGCAGGCAGGTCTCAGTGTGTGTGTGTGTGTGTGTGTGTGTGTGTGTGTGAGGTCCTACCTCTGTGGGCACTGGGTCGCTCGGTCCTTGTGTAGTGCTGGAAGCTGCCGTCATCCTATCCCTCCGTCCGGCCGTGGCGTGGCCGAGGGCTAACCGCTGACCCCTCTCTCTCTCTCCCTCTCTCTCTCCCTCTCTCTCTCTTTCAGACTAGCAACCGTTCCCCTAGCAGGACGCTTGCAGGCTACTGAGAAAGACTAATAATAGCACGGCAAACTGGCCGAGCCTCTGCCCCTGCCAGGAGGCTAACTAACCGCGCCACAAAAACCTCTCACTGAGCCCCTGACTGACAGAGGCAAGCGGACCACACTGAGCTACTGGCGCCCAAAGCCCCTGCCCCCGTCCCCAAACCTCCTCCCCCTCCTCCCCCTCCTCACCTCAACCCCTATTCACAGGCAAATGCTAGGCTAAATACCAGATGGGCTTGCCCCAGCAACTGCAGGACAGGCAGGAGGGGGGAGGGGAGGGGGGGTGGGGGGGGGGCTGTTGCCGGCACTACAAAGCCACAAGAGTGAAAGCGAGGCAAAAGGGTGGGAGGGAGGGTGGGAGGAAGTAAAACTTGGCACAGGAGCGGCACCTGACCTGTGCGAACAGCGGACACCCCTTCTCACAACGCCAGGGCTCACGTGTTAACACGCACACGCCACAAACACACACACGCACACGCCACAAACACACACACACACACACATTATCCCAGCCAGTGGTTGTAACTGCCATAGACTCTACCTCTGTTACAGACAGCCCCTATTCCAGTATATTGTTTATATTGGACGCGGAGAGCCATTTTGGACAGGTTTAATGTTTTGTTTTACCCTTATTCTTCCAGGTCAGAATGACAGACAAACCACTCAGATTCAGCAACAACCTGTGAGCAAGATTTTCTGGTTTAGGGATTTGATCAAATAACCTTTGGAATTCGATTCGATTCATACTTGTTACTACTAGTGAGAAGGCTGTAACCACGGGTCTCCCCTCCGTCTCCCCTACACGTCCGTTTTAAGACAGGGTTAGAAGCTGAATGTGTGTTCTGAACAAAGGAAAGCATGCACGGTTGTTGTACACTGCTGAGAGGAGGGGGTCTCGACGTGACACAGACCAGTTGACGGAGCTTTGACATGCTAATTCTCTATGGCGATTGTCAGAAAGTGTGTGCGCGTGTGTGCGCGTGTGTGTGTGTGCGTGTGTGTGAGACAGTTTGTAGAGTCTGGGTGTGGGCCGTGAGGTCCTCTGAGACACTGCTGGGTATCGATGTCTTCACATCAATGTCTTAATCAATGAGCTAATCAATAACCTGGGGCGCTCACAGCCTGTTACACCATAGTGATCATATCAATACTCCTCCTGTCAGATCAGATACACTACAATGCTTCACCATCTGGCTAATGTGAAGTTCCAGTAAAGAACACATAATGGTGGTGGGATGGGACCTTATATGCACAAAATGGACCCGTGGAGAAAGGACACAACATACATTCATGCAATTTTTTAACTGTGTCCTGCTTCCAGTAAATGAAAGCTAGACACTTTGGGTGCATAGAAAATTATTAACCAGAGCAAGTGGCTGTTCTGAGGACTGACAAATCCTTTAGCTGTATACAGGTCATATACTGTAGCACAAAGCCCTGGTTAACATCACAATTAGCTAGTAAAAATGTCATACTACTTCGCAGTTTTAAAAATGTTCTTCAGGAAAGTTTTTTCATAAGACCCTGTTACTGCTTGGCAACTGGTAGACTAAACTCCAGTGCTGCGTACAGAAGGAAAGGGGCAACAAGCAGGACATTAATTGCCTGATTTAGTGTTCGGTTTGACTTGTAAAGTGTCTCATGTCTAAACAAGAAGAGGCGATGTCGGCATTCCGTTAATTAGAGTAGCGGACGGCTTCATTGTCTGATACTCGTGAAATCTGCAGTGGAACACATGTTTGGCAAGCTACTCACAAATGGGCCGACCTGGCTGACCTGGCCGACCCGCTGAAGACCCCTGGGGGGCACGCCCAAACTCAGTGGCCACGACAGCTCCTAAACAAACACGCTCTACTGAAACCAGTCGCGAGTCAGACGTCTAGAAAGAGTGGAGAAGTGTGGCTCAGAAGAGACACGCCGGGTCCACCAAACCTCACAGGAGACACCGGGCAGAGGCTATGGCCAGGAAAACGGACCAGTGTGAATATGGACTTACCAAGCTGAAGCTGCGCTGCCTTTTAACCAGGGCACGGTCAGGTCTGGCCAGGTACACTAACACCAGGGGAGCCGTGGCTCAGCTCTTGGGACCTCACTGTAAGGGTGTTGGAGATGAAGCAGTGGTCTCGGTGCCATGCCGGGCTCTGGCCCAGGCTCGGGTACATTCCTCAGGGCAGGCTTAGGGCTGCCTAGAGATCGGCAATAAGACGCTCCGCAGGACCACAGGGCCCCACAGAGGTGCCGGGGCCCCTCGCGTTTCCCCAATGGCTCCCTATTCCCTGACGAACTCTGGTCAAAAGTAGAGCGCTATGCAGGGGAATCGGGGCGTCATTTGGGACGCCAAACTTGTTTATCAATATATAACTGGCCAGCTAGCAACCAACCAACCAGCCAGCCGATATACCGGCCAGCAAAACTACAACAAGTCAACGAAACAGCCTGCCATGTAGCCAGCCGGACAGTCCGCCACACAGAAAACCGGGTGCTGTTGGAGAGCAAGCTGCCTGGAGGCTGAGTGGTTTCGACAGCCCTCGGCTCTCTGCAGGTCCAGTGGACTGATCACATCATTCTGACACAGCCCTTCGTGTAATGATCCGACACGCGAGACATCACACACACTGTACCCCGTCTTTGGAACCATCTGGAGTGTAAGGAGGTCACTGGGCAGCACGGAGGGGGGTTAGGGGTCCCTGCCCCAGAAACATTACCCAAACCCCTCCACAACTGCCCTTGCCGGGGTCAAACCCCCTCCACCACCGTCAACAGGACACCATCAGTATTGTCGTGCCAGTTCTGAAATACAGCCACAAAAAGCCCAACTCCTCACTCCCTGCCCACCTCCCTCCCCTCCCTAAACACCGCCCACCCCGCCTGCCTCATCTCCCTTCACCGCCACGGCGCTGTCACGTCCCTCTCATTGACTTGGCAGCGGGCCGGCTGTAGGTTTAGCCGTAGGGGTTTCCCGTGGCGACGGACAAAGGGTCTGCCAGTGCCATAATGTGTCTGTGTCGGAGGACGTGACACCACGACACCGCGGAACCCAAAGAGCCCCGGCCGGGGCGGCTGGACTCATAGGACGTCGATAAGACGGTCAATAGAGGCACAAGAGCCCTCCTCCAAAAGGGTGGCCTCCCCTACGGTTCATCCATAAGGGGAATAATGGGGCCTGGTAGTCATAGGTCACTGGTACAACGCTCTGTTCATGTAATATGGACTGAAGCCCATCTGACCACAACGCCTGACCCATACAAAGGCAATGCTAGATTAGTGGTTATATTTAGAGCAGTGAATCATTGGCCTTATTTAGTGTGTTCAAGCATCATCAGTTGCGGTATGTCCATCTGTTTGGCCTTGTGATTGGTCGGTCTGTCTGTCTGCCTGCCTGTCTGCACTCGTTATGTTCACCTGACACAGGTTGGAACGCTAGGATATTATGACATACATTTGGGATAATATCATATACCATATACTAGGACGTACATTCCATGGCTATGTTGTCACATGCTTTTTTACTGTTCTAACAGCATATAAACAGATTTAGAAAACCAATATAGCCTCTCTGTGGTTTGTGATATTTTGCCAATGTACCATCACTAACAGCTGTAACCAGGTTTTATTTATCATGGCCATATACTGTCATGTGAAAAAATACAGTGCCTCAAAGGTTGTCTTTTTTAACACAAGATAAAGGTAATTTAACAAAAGATCCCTAAAATATGATACTCTGCATTCATTTATTAATAAAAGAAAAGAAAGTCTACAGAAATGCTGTAATGCTGAGGGAGCAAAGCAGCCCCATAACATAATGCCACCACCTCTAAGCTTAATGTGGGTATGAGGTGCTTCAAAGTTATATTTTTGCAGTTTCTTTCTGACAGTTGACACATGGACTTTAACATTGACTGTGGAAAGACAGGCCTGTAGACCCCTTGATGTCACCAAGGGGTTATTAGATACTTCAATGAGCATCTTACAGTAAGCTCCTGTTCTGAATATGGTTGGAGAAAATGTTGTACGTAGATTTCCATTGGTCTGGAGAATGAAATGATGGACACTGGAATGATGTACTTTTAATTGGAAATGTCTTAGTAACCCCTACCAGACTCAAGGCCATCAATAGTCTTTCTTCTGAGAGCCTTGGCATGATGTTACCCCACATCCATAATTATGGTTAAGTCCAAACCAGACTAAGTTTCTAATCTTTATGGAAGACTGAACCCTCCCAAATTACTCTCTAATGATTTTCTAATCATTTGCACCTGTTTGGGTGCACCCGATTCTAGTTTTAGCCACTTACTTTTCACATGACTGCACCACACCTCCAAGTACCCTATTGCTAAATGACTTATCCTGATTGGATTACCACCGTAAAATAAGACAAAACGCACAATGCAGAACATTACCTCTATTAAGACAACCCCCTCCAATGTTCCATGGGGCCTGGCCAATGAACGGACCCATATCTGGCACCGAAACATGTTGCGTTTAAGCAATTTTTAACAGATGCTCTCAAGCAGAGCGTGAACCACATGTTGCAGCTGTAGCGAAGACATTTTCCCTCAGCAAAGCCAGCACCGGTAGGAGACCGGTGAAACTCCTAGCCCGTGAGCTAGTATGTGCGCACACTTGTCCTTCATCGTAATGCCAAACAGCTGACCACGATCAGATATTCCTATTTTTAGAGATCACCATTAGGCCAAACTGTTCAGCTTATCAATGATACACCATGAGAATTAGGAACAGGACAAAGGAATGTAACCCTAATCCCAGCCAGGCTAACGAGGTCCCTTCCTTCAGGCTGAGCTCATCTCAATAAGAAACACACGGGTGTTGTGCTACGTGACGGCATGGTCTTCAGTGCTAACATTAACACAGTAACAGCTACGTAACAGATGGCAGCAGATCTCTATACTAACACACACACACACACACAGCCGGGCTGTGTAACTGGCGTAGTCAGGCCATGGTTTTGGGGGAGGGAGAGCTATGATTATGCTAATTTCCAAACGTGACACCGGTCAGACAGCTGTCGACTGGGGAGGGTGTCAGACAGACCTCCTAAAGACACACAGACACAGCCTGACCCAGTTGGAAATCAGCGCAGCTCTGACGTTTAGTCACGGCGCGGACAAAGCCGCCCAACCTGAGGAAGACTACCTGTTGCCATGGCATCCTTATGGGGATCCTAACAACTTTAGTAGTGATTTGTGTGTAAAAACTAACCAACATACCAATAAAACCCATTTCACACAGCAAAATAATCCTGCAGCAATAGGACATTTTAATACTACAACCCCATTTCCAAAAAGGTCAGGATGCTGTGTAAAATTTTTATTAAAAAGAGAATACAATAATGCAAATAATTTAAAACCAATATTTAATAAAAAGTGGTACAAAGATGTTGAAACAGAGACATTTTATTTCTTCCTAAAAAATATCTGCCCACTTGAATTTTATGCCAGCAACCAAAAAAGCTGGGACATGGTCAACAAAATACTGGAAATGTTCAGTAATGCTAAAAAAACATAGTGGAATATCACTCAACTAATTACGTCAATTGGCCACAGATCAGTAACATGATTGGCTATTAAAAGATCATTCCAGAGAGGATGGGTCTGTCAGATATGAAGATGGGGAGGGGTTCACCACTCTGTAAATACAGCGTGGGCAAATTGTGCAAAAATCTAAAAATAACGTGTCTCAATGTAAAATTGCCAAGAGTTTGGGGATCTCATCAAAAAACATGATTTTGTAGTGGACATCACTGCTGTGGCTCAGGAACACTTGTCTATGAACACAGTACGTCGCTGCATCCACAAATGCAAGTTAAAACTCTTCCATGCAAATATGAAACCATGTATAAAAAAGATCCAGAAATGCTGCCTCCCTCTCTGGGCCCGAGCTCATTTAAGATGGACTGAGGCTAAATGCAAAACTGTCCTGTGGTCTGACAAATCAATATTTAAAATGTTGGGAGTCATGGACACCACGTCCTCCAGACTAAAGAGAAGGACCATCCGGCTTGTTAACGGCACACAGTTCAAAAGCCAGCATCCATGATGGTATGGGGGTGAATTAGCACATGGCATGGGTGACTAGCACATCTGTGAAGGCACCATCAATGCTGAACAAGATAGACAGGGTTTGGAACAACATATGCTGCCACCCAGACAACGTATTTTTCAGGGAAGGCCCTTGATTATTTCAGCAGGGCAATGACAAACCACATTCTGCACGTATTACAACAGCATGGCTCTGTAGTAAAAGAGTCTGGGTGCTAAACTGGCCTGCCTGCAGTCCAGATCTGTCCCCCACTGAAAACATTTGGCGCATTATGAAATGAAAGATATGACAAAGGAGACAACAAACTGTTGAGCAGCTGAAATCCTACTGTATATCAAGCAAGAATGGGAAAACATTTCACTTTCAAAACTACAGCAATTGGTCTCCTCAGTTCCCAAAAGCTTACAGAGTATTGTTAAAAGAAAAGATGATGCAACACAGTGGTAAACATGTCCCCTGTCCCAACTTATTTGAAACGTGTTGTTGGCATCAAATTAAAAAAGTATTTTTCCAAAAACAATAACATTTCTCAGTTTCAATGATTTGCCCATCATTGCATTCTGTTTATATTTGCATTTTATGCAGCATAACACTTTTTTTGGGAAACAGGTTGTATATTATTATAGTTTAAAGCAAAAAAAAAGAAATAACTTTTAAAGTGCGACAGTTTAGTGTGAATTACAAATTTTAGAATACAAGCCTTTTAAAATGCTTGAATTTACATTTTAAGTTTGTGTTTCCTGTCATGCAGATGTTAATGACTTGCCTTACTGGGCTGACGGGAAAATGGATGTGCAGCGATTTCTTAGAACAGAAAATAAATATCCTGTTTGTGTCATGAGTTCACTTGTTGGCTTTTGTAACAAGGCTTTGAATGTGTCACTGTCAAACAATCAAAGTGCTTGTTTTGACCAGCCTACTGTAGAATGTAGAAGGAAACCCAGAGCAGTGGGAACGCCAATGGGAAAAGTGAGTCATTCCGTGTTAGTATTCCTTGTGACACTTTCAGCATTGTGAGCGACTCAGTATCACACTCTTAAGAGTAAGGTTACAGACCGCTTTCCGGAGACCTGTTGGGTCTGGTTAATCAGTTATCCACCTCAAATCTCCCATTTTCACAGTTAGACTTTTGTTCTTACAACAGTTAATGAGTTGAGACTGGAGGCAGGCTGACTGACATATTAAAGATACAGGTTAATGTTTATGGAGTAGAATTGGTTATCTTGGAAGTTAAGTTAATTACACTGTTCTACACTGTCCGGTCAGTGCAACCAGCAGCTCAGGGTACAGCTTGCGTGCGCAGTTATTTTGGGGTCACAGGGATTTCCAAGTTCAACAGAGGGCCATGCAACTTTGTTTTCATACTGGTTTGTTAATCTAAAGAACGTTACAGGCCAGAAAAAAGTCAGTGTTTCAAAAGGAATGAGACGATTATAATTCCTTCATAGTTTCAATCTCTCCCAAACCCAAAATAATCAGATAAAATGTGTTTTACTGAAACCTCCAATGGGATGTACTTCCCAGCCCCACACAATGTGAGCGTCCAGGACTGGAGTCCAACAAGGAAGTGACTGACACTGCTGTGATCTCACACAGACACACAACGCACAGACACACAACAGATAGACACTCAATACACAGATATGTGGGAGACGTGTGAAACCTTCATTGTCACTGCTAGGGCAGTGAAGTCACAGTTCACCAACAGGGTTCTCCAACAGACACAGTCCTCAGTCTCTCCTAACACTGATCTAAGACACACCCACACACACACACACACACTCCATTCAAAGAACAATTCAACAAGGACAGCGAAGATCCACCCTTCTGCGTGCCACAGAGATGAATAAAAGGAATCCTGTGGAAATAGCAGACGTGGTAATGTCCTGTGAATGGTGCGTCTGACGCTGTCATCCAGACTGCCCTGACATGGTGAGTGGCCACTACATTATCAGATACCCACCGCCTCCTGTTTCAAGCACCAAACTGGGACCCTAGACAAGGACACGGAGAGAGACAGAGTATAGAACTCCTCGTACCTTATCGAAGAACTCATAGAGGCGTACGGTCTTGTCGATGTTGGTCTTGGTGTCCTCGACCCTCTGTGAGAAGTCTTGCAGGTGGACCCAGAAAGAACGAACTTTGACCTCGTACACCTGCAGCTCGGCCGAAGACAGGTCCTCCCAGCGCTCCAAGCGCTTCAGCAGGGCCTCTCCCCCTTTGCAGTGTTCCTGTGGATCATTAAAGGGGGGAGGGGCCATTACAGGGGGAGGGGGGTTATAAGAGGCTTTATCATGTTGCATTTCATTTGAAACAGGTTATAGCAGGCTTTATCATGTTGTATGTCATTAGAGAGTTATGACAATTCATAAACACTGTACATCAGAGACAGACATAGAAAGACAGATAGTCACTGAAAGACAGACAGAGACAGGCAGAAACAGAAAGACACAGAGAGATAGACAGGAACGGACAGACACAGAGAGACAGACAGGAACGGACAGACTCAGAGAGATAGACAGGAACGGACAGACTCAGAGAGATAGACAGGAACGGACAGACACAGAGAGACAGACAGGAACGGACAGACACAGAGAGACAGACAGGAACGGACAGACACAGAGAGACAGACAGGAATGGACAGACACAGAGAGACAGACAGGAATGGACAGACACAGAGAGACAGACAGGAACGGACAGACACAGAGAGACAGACAGGAATGGACAGACACAGAGAGACAGACAGGTACCTACATATGCAGCAGAGTAGAAGTCTCTGAACAGGGTCTTTTTGCTGTGAAGTTGCTCCAGAGAGTCTTCCAGCTGCCCCAACGCACTGAGACGACTCTCCCCAACCTCCACAATCCAGTCAGTCACCTGACCACACACACACACAGTTATTTAAATGCTACTGGGGCTATTTGGAGTAGTTGCAAAATAATTTCTGTACACATCGTTAGCTCTGGTTTATGCAAAGATGGCAATGCATTATAACAGAGCACAGGCCTGTTATAACCACTGTTACTCTTACCTCCTTGAATCCCTGCTCCAGGCCCTTAAACTCCATGACAAACTCCAGTTCCTGGGTGCGTTGGTTGGACAGCATCACCAGCCGGTGGACCAGCTCATCCACCCGGTCATACAGAGACCCAACCCCCTCTACGGCATCTCTGGAGGGACACACAGAGACAGGGGGAGACAGTGCTTTAGGACCCTTTAGGATGCTGCATCCCAGACACAATCCTTCAGTATACAGCAGCACAGCCGGAGACAGGCAGGCTCCTTCAGAATAACAGTCCGAGGAGGCTCCTTCAGAATAACAGCCCGGGAAGGCTCCTTCAGAATAACAGCAAGAGGAGGCTCCTTCAGAATAACAGCCCGGGAAGGTTCCTTCAGAATAACAGCCCGGGAAGGCTCCTTCAGAATAACAGCCCGGGAAGGCTCCTTCAGAATAACAGCCCGGGAAGGCTCCTTCAGAATAACAGCCCGGGAAGGCTCCTTCAGAATAACAGCAAGAGGAGGCTCCTTCAGAATAACAGCCCGGGAAGGTTCCTTCAGAATAACAGCCCGGGAAGGCTCCTTCAGAATAACAGCCCGGGAAGGCTCCTTCAGAATAACAGCCCGGGAAGGCTCCTTCAGAATAACAGCCCGGGAAGGCTCCTTCAGAATAACAGCCCGGGAAGGCTCCTTCAGAATAACAGCCCGGGGAGGCTCCCTTCAGAATAAAAGGTCTTTAGACAAAGGCAGGCGAGTAGGTTACTTTTGAATAGTTAGTTTTGCAGCAGACAGGGGAGGCAGCCTCCTTCAGGACAGTTCTTCTGCTACAGACATAGCAAGCAGGCTCCAAGAGAGTAGTTGCTGCTTTATATCCTTTAATCTACTTTGGCACAGCAGCACCATATTGGCACAATGGTCAAAGCAACATCAGGATAAGAGTTTATTTGGTTACAACCTCCGACTTCTGACAGACTTTTGCACAGAGAAGTGAACGTGTCCCCAGGTGACGTCAGACCGAGCCAATCGGTGGCACTGCTTTAGAGCGAGGTCATCAGTGACACAGGGGCACCAGAGCAGTATTCCCTCCCACTGGATGACACGATTTGAACCAGTGTTATTAACTGACATCGGGTGGACAAGGTGATTGGTTGAGGGACAAAAGGGGAGCGTTGTAATTAGACACGGATGTTTGACTGACAGCGCTGAGTTTCAGGGAATGAGAGGGGCACATACACCCTTTCTCACGCAATACAGTTGAATGGACGCCACATATTGGCAGAACCACTGTGTGCGTAAGTGTGTGTGTGGCTTTCTTATTCCTGTGTGTATCTGGTCAAGGAAACGTCAGCACAGGGAGCCAGCAGCAGAACACACTCTGGCTGAGTACAGTGTGATGACTCACATATGACATCACAGCTCCCTGCTCTGTGCTCCTCAGTGGGACACCACTACATTGTCCTCACACTGTGCCTGCATACTCGATTTCCCATATAGCTTGGCCAGTTAGCCCAACTAAAACACATCAGTTAGTCCAACTCAGAAACAGCAGTTAGTACAAATGAAAACACCTATGTTCCCCGACTCAAACACTGTTTAATAATAACTCACATTGTCACGACAAAAAAAGTGAATCCAGGTATTGAACTGACATCCCAATGCAGAAACTGAAGTTTTAATTGACTCTCAGTAAACCAAATAAGGTATTTATTCCAAAAACTAAAACACATTTCTTCTTTTTATCACTAGAATGGAGCAACATTAATTAGAACTGACCCTCATCATGCTTTACTGGTTACAACCTGACCTGTCTCGAACTATTCAAACATCCCTTCCAGGGTGTATAGAGATCCTCACACACTGCCCCCTACTGACAGAGAAAGGAAACACATAAACACACATACAGACACACACAAAACGAAACCAATTTCAATCCGTTTCAGCTGTCAGAACACACCACTGAATGGCTGTAGAGTGACCCTACAATGGCGCTGCCCTAGCAATAGTATAACTACTGTCCTGCTGTCCTAGCAACCGGCTGGCTGGCAGGGGTTCTGTTGTCATGCTAATGTATGACAGAGTGCTAACTGGACCGGGCTGTCAATCACTAGCGTTGTCCTGGAGATGGCAAAGTGGGAAAGGGGGGGGGGGGGGGGGGGGGGGGGGCATCCTACTTCACATTAACACATTTAGTCATTCAGATCACTTTTCATCCACAGCTATTTACAGTAGTGAGAGAATACACTGAAATACATGAAATATATATATTTTTTTACCGGTCCCCTGTGGGATGTGAACCGACAACCCTGGTGTTGCCAACGCCAGACTCTTACCAACGGATCCACAGAGGACCCCAGAACAGACCAGCTGAGACAGGAAGGGCTGGAGTGTGGAGAAGATCACGGCTTCAAAAGTGGGTATACCATAGCTGCAACCTGGGACATAAATGACCCCTGTCAAAGAAGAGCTTAATGACCCAACTTGACCACATTTATGACTGTACCAGATTACACTACATTCTCCTGGTCCAAAATAGTATACTGTTTAAGGAATAGGGTTTGATTTGGGGGGTCCTCAGTTGTCTACAATGCCAGTATGAGGGTACTTATCACACAGGCCTAAAACTACAGTAGCTAGATAGTAGACTGTGGACTTCAACAGCTTGGATAGGATACTCACATATCGGAGTACAGACCAGTAAAGGTTGCTAGGCACTTGCTGTGACAAACACTGTCTTTGTTTGATTTAGGGTCAAAGAGAACAGAGGGGAAATATTTCTCACTGATCCCACACAGGTTTTTGGTATGACGTTATTGTGTGTGTGTGTGTGTGAATAAAAGCATTGTGGTTTGTGTCACCCCATACTCTCATAATTGACGATTTGTCATATTGCTGCCCAAGAATAAACAGAGCGATAGAGGGATGGGGGGATGAGATGGCCAGCCATGATGAAAGGCTGTAGTCAGTCCACAGAGGCAAGGGCCTGACCACAAGCTAGGCAGCCAAACTATTACTGTACACAGACCAGGGCTGAACAGGGCTTATCCCACTGTTTGGATAGGAACAAGAGGCGTGCAGAGAGAGGGTGGGAACGACTTGACGAGGGAGGAGAGAGATAGAGTCAGAGAGAGATTGAGAAAACCGCAGAAGGGCAAGCGAATTCTGAGGTTTTTCTATTGAGGGAAGTAAGTCAGGATGGAGAAAAGTAAACACAGAAACTCCGCTCTGCTCCCAGCACACCACTGATAACCCCCAGAACCACCTAATAAGCACAAGATCCAGGTCCTCCTTCCCCAGAACCACATAATAAACACAAGATCCTGGTCCTCCTTCTCCAGAACCACCTAATAAACACAAGATCCTGGTCCTCCTTTCCCAGAACCACATAATAAACACAAGATCCAGGTCCTCCTTCCCCAGAACCACCTAATAAACACAAGATCCTGGTCCTCCTACCCCAGAACCACCTAATAAACACAAGATCCTGGTCCTCCTTCCCCAGAACCACCTAATAAACACAAGATCCTGGTCCTCCTTCCCCAGAACCACTTAATAAACACAAGATCCTGGTCCTCCTTCCCTAAAACCACCTAATAAACACAAGATCCTGGTCCTCCTACCCCAGAACCACCTAATAAACACAAGATCCTGGTCCTCCTTCCCCAGAACCACCTAATAAACACAAGATCCTGGTCCTCCTACCCCAGAACCACCTAATAAACACAAGATCCTGGTCCTCCTTCCCCAGAACCACCTAATAAACACAAGATCCTGGTCCTCCTACCCCAGAACCACCTAATAAACACAAGATCCTGGTCCTCCTTCCCCAGAACCACCTAATAAACACAAGATCCTGGTCCTCCTTCCCCAGAACCACCTAATAAACACAAGATCCTGGTCCTCCTTCCCCAGAACCACCTAATAAACACAAGATCCTGGTCCTCCTTCCCCAGAACCACCTAATAAACACAAGATCCTGGTCCTCCTACCCCAGAACCACCTAATAAACACAAGATCCTGGTCCTCCTTCCCCAGAACCACCTAATAAACACAAGATCCTGGTCCTCCTTCCCCAGAACCACCTAATAAACACAAGATCCTGGTCCTCCTTCCCCAGAACCACCTAATAAACACAAGATCCTGGTCCTCCTTCCCCAGAACCACCTAATAAACACAAGATCCTGGTCCTCCTTCCCCAGAACCACCTAATAAAGACAAGATCCAGGTCCTCCTTCCCCAGAACCACCTAATAAACACAAGATCCTGGTCCTCCTTCCCCAGAACCACATTAACACATTTAGTCATTGGAGTTGACTAAATGTGTTAATGTGGGAGTTTATCAATGTTGCATTTGTTGTTAGATTATTTCTGGGTCTGTATGATCTGTGGAAAACATAACCATTACTCATTGTTGTTAATTACAGTCAGTGTAATGGCTGATGCGTGTGTGTATGTATATACCCGCAAAACACCAGTCTCAACGTCAACAGTGAAGAGGTGACTCCAGGATGCTGACTTTCTTGGCAGAGTTGCAAAGAAAAAGCCATATCTCAGACAGGCCAAAAAAAAGAAAAGATTAAAATGGCCAAAAGAACACAGACACTGGACAGAGGAAGATCAGAAAAAACAGGCTAGCATATTGGAGTCGCCTCTTCACTGTTGACTTTGAGACTGGTGTGCCAGTTGAGGACCAGTGAGGTGTGAATTTCTCCAACTAGACTCTAATGTATGTCTTTTTGCTCAGTTGTGCACCAGGGCCTTCCAGTCCCCTTTCTATTCTGGTTAGAGACAGTTTTCACTGTTCTGTGAAGGGAGTACACATTGTTGTACGAGATCTTCAGTTTCTTGGCAAGTTCTTGCATGGAATAGCCTTCATTACTCAGAACAAGTATAGAGTGACACGTTTCTGAGAGAAAGTTATTTGTTCCTGACCATTTTGACCTGTAATCAAAACCCACAATTGCTGATGCTTCAGATACTGAACTAGTGTAAAGAAGGCCAGTTTTATTGCTTCGTTAATCAGCAGTGCTAACATAATTGCAAAAGCGGTATCTAACCATCGCATAGCCATTTAAAATGATATCCTTGGATTAGCAAACACAACATGCCATTGGAACACAGGAGTGATGGTTGCTGATAATGGGCCTCTGTATGCCTATGTAGATATTCCATTGAAAATCTGCAGTTTCCAGCAGCAATAGTCAATTACATTAGGGCTACAACATTAACAATGTATTTCTGATCAATTTGATATTGGACAAAAAATATGCTTTTCTTTCACTAGGACATTTCTAAATCACCCCAATCGTGTGCCAGACACACACACACACACACACACACACACACACACACACACACACACACACACAAACACACTACCCAGACTTTCTAATGCTAAGTTCAATGATTATGTTTACCTGCCATAGTGATGTGAAGTTGTTTAGCAGGGATTGGATTTATTTTTGGCTACTTCTGTAGGTTTCTTCACCATCTGCCCTTCATCTACAGCATTTCATAACAATAGATGCCTCTCCGTTGAGATTTGCTCTGTTCCAGTCTGTTTCGATGCTGCTGTGTTAAATCGAGGAGGGAAGGCTGCCACCTACAGGTGGTGTTGGTTCTCATCCAGTTCAGCTGTTTAGCTCACCACAGAGGACCACATCTACACCTAAGAATCTTAGCAGACGCTCTTATCTAGAGCAACTTACATAAGCCTTACTCAGGGGCACAACACAATTAATATGTGTTATTAAACCTGCAATGGGACTGCCAATGATCAACCTCTCTCCCCAGAACGAAGTAACTACAGGCAGCAGATACAGGCAGCAGATACAGGCAGCAGATACAGGCAGCAGATACAGGCAGCAGATACAGGCAGCAGATACAGGCAGCAGATACAGGCAGCAGATACAGGCAGTTCTCTGGGTCATTGTCCCTCTAAGAGTTATTTTCCTTATGTAATGGTAACAATCTGATGATGTTTAGGACAGAGTGTTGTCACTACAGCTCCAGAAACAATAACCCCATGTAGAGACACAGAGAAACATCTAGATAAAGACTAGGTTGCATAACAACCAGCCTAGAGAAACATCTAGATAAAGACCAGGTCCCATAACATCCACCATGACTAGGGGTTGTTATGGCATTCTTTAAAACACTGAAGACCTGAGGGAGCAGCCTATACCATTACTGGGTCAGTCTCTCCTGTTATCTCTCTCAGCAGAAAGTGTTCCCAAGCTGTGGGACAAAACACATGAAGTTGAACTTGGAGTCAATGGAGTAGACAGGAGCCAAAACAAACCCTCAGGCGTTTGTCCTCACATTCACCTCCTCGCCTCCCTCCAAAACAACATTTCAGGCCTTAACCTCAGACCCTGACACTTTGAGGCTAACCCTAAAGATAGCCTTCACAAAAAGCATTCACCTGGCTCTGTACACCCCACCACAGGTTAAAAGGAAACACATCTAAAGCATTTTTTCTGTAAATTTTTTCTGTTTAGGCACTAGGAGGGAGCGTTCCCTAAATTTTTCAGCGAGTTGTTAAAGGGGGGGGGGGGCGGTTAGTCACCAGAAGGGGTGTGGCACGCATCGCCGGGGGGGACGGGGAAGTTAGTCACCAGAAGGGGTGTGGAAGGTCTCGTCTGAGGAGGCTGAGGAGTTAGTCACAGGAAGGAAACAGCCTGAATAACACCTTGATGTAAGCCCAGAGCAAAGTACTGATACAAGCGGAGAACAGACACAGTATCCAAAACACCACCATATTGCCTACAGCTGCTGTTCCAAAACGTGCCTTATATAGGGAACGGGATGGTGGTGGGGACAACGAGCACGCCAGAGACACGCTGTGTCGGAAAATCCTTGAGGAGAGTGACACTGATGTGTCAGGACACGCTGGCTATTGAGCTGTCAGCTCCCTGTGCAACACAGGATAAAAGTACCCAGCTCACAACTGGAAGACCGAGCGGAGGCAGGCGCGTTGCCATGAGGTAAGGGCAAACAGTGAGTCACAAACATTGCAAATGTAACCGGTAATGTAGCTGTTCATTCAATTTCTCCGTGCCATTCAATCTTCATCTGCACACTGACACAATGCAACGCACAGCTAAGAATACAACTGGGACATTATTCTTCGGAAACTTTTCGTGTCACTATTCTTTTGAAACTTTTGCGTGTCATTATTCTCTTGAAACATATAAAGGAAATATATATATATTTTTTTTTACTGACAACTAGGAGAGACAACCCACCCATTAGAGGTCAGATTCAGGCTTACCAACCAACCCTCCCCCCACATTCCTATTTGCCAGTGGTTAAATTGGGATGTGGGAAGTTTGGGAGCCCTGATTCCGTGTGGCGGGCGGCTCTAACCCATAACCTTGATCACAGGGTCAAAGTGTTATAGGTTAAGGGTTATAGGTTAAGGGTTATAGGTTAGAGTGGCCGGCAAAAATAGCAAGAGCTGTAACTGAAATGCTCCTGCAGGCTCCCGGCCGATTCACCACCAGCTGGTTGCCTGACAACGGCCAATAGCAGAACGAAGATGTGATGTTGGAGCTGTAACCCCTGAGAGTAAATCAGCCCATCAGATAAACCAACACTGTATTGCTGTCACCTGTACTCAGATAAACCGACACTGTGTTTGTTACCTGTAGTCAGATAAACAGACACTGTGTTTGTTACCTGTAGTCAGATAAACAGACACTGTGTTTCTTACCTGTAGTCATCAGTGAGACTGACACTGGTCTCCTCTTTCCGGAGGCGGGAAAGGTTGGCTCCACCCTCCAGCTGAAGTTTGACCAATCGTCCATCCTCCAGGACGCTACGCATCACGCCCCTGTACCTGGTCAGTAACAGCTGGGCCTCCTGGAGGAGAAGGTGAAAGGAGTCAGTCTCTGTAAGCAGGAACAAAGAGTGACGGCCAACCAAGACGTGCCGGAACAAAAAACAACTGGACCACAAATTCAAAAATCTACTCATACGCCTCCCACAGAGACAGAGAGGGGGGGGGTTTAGGAGAGGGAAAGACCCTTTTACCCTACAGACCAAATGATCCCTTCAGACAAACATCTGTACATTAACCCCTCTCCAAACACCATAACTCCGGTTAATCGGTTTGTCAGCAACACTGAACAAGTTAAGCAACAGCAACAACTTGAAAACACAGGAGCACGATTTCTTCAACGTCTAAACATGGTACCTCCTGCTAGTCAGAAGGCATAAATCTCCTTGTCATCATAACTCAGATCTGTTTAGTCAGGGCTAGGCCCAGGTAAAGCTGGGTTAATTCTGTCGCTGGGTTAGAGCCTGTCTGGGGCAGAGGCTGGGAGGGGTAGAGCTGTGGGTGGAGTGGGAGGGAGGGAAGGAGGGGCGGAAGGAGGGAAGGTGGGAGGGGCGTCGGGAGGGAGGGGCGTATGGAGGGAGGGGCGTATGGAGGGAGGGAGGGGCAGAGGGAGGGTATGTCCTTGTGGGTTTAGACCCAGTTGTGATCCCCTCTGGTTATAACCAATAAGAAGCTCTCTGAGGTACCAGGCAGATAAAGAGAAGCCTACACGGACTATATGTTAGGTGACGTGCTGAACCACCACACAGAATGCTGTGTGCCATACAGGAAATCATCATCCACACCACATTTCTGGCTGAGAAACCGGACTGCTGGAGACATCTGAAACAAAGTGTCATGTCAGCGCGTGAGAAAACCACACACCCAGTGATGCGCTGCTGGACAGACAGGGACTGTCAGAAGGAGCTCATTCTGCGTGTGTATCGGTGTCCATCTGCTGGAATGTGTGTGAAGTCAGGAACACAAATAGCTGACATTGCGGAGAGTGAGCGGGCAAGAGAGCTTGTGGCTGCACTTGTGTGTGAGGCCTGACCCAGGAGGAAGATGAGGAGGAGACGGGGAGGAAGAGGGAAATGTGAGACAGGGGAGGAGGCTTGGGGAGATATTTCAGACACTCTTTAAAAGGTGTCAGATGTTTTCAAAATGAAATACAGTCCAATGTAAATGATGATGTTGTTTAAAAATAAGGCCTGTTTATAGACAGCTGTCTCTAGATTAAATACATTCCCTGGGGGTTGCTTTCCCCTTTTAAAGGACATCTCTACCCCCCCCCCCCCCCCCCCCCCCCCCACTCCACACATTGACCCTCAACTCTCCTGGGACGTCATTCAGAGCATCTGTGTGACCTTTGTTGACCTACACAGGTCAAGCTGAACCGAGACTTCAAACATCTCAGAGAAGGACTGAGTCCGTCCATTTCTTGGAAATAATTGACAAATACTAGTGTGTGTGTGTGTGTGTGTGCATGTGAGAGTAGAATTTAATATATAAAGGGCGACAAATATCTCCCAGTAATACCAGGGAAACGCATTTAATGAGGACATTATCTATTTTGCCACTTTGACAAATAATATTTTTGGGCAGTTAAAAGGGGTTGGAATTTGGTAAAAGGGGGGAGGGGGGAGAGAGAGAGGAAGGGAAAGAAAGACAAGGAGCGAGAGACAGAGGGAGCGAGTGAGGGACAGAGACAGACAGATGGAGGGATGGAGAAAGAGAGTGTGTACTGCCTCATGTTTTAAGAGGGACTTCATGTCTTTCTGAGGTACACTGGCAGAACTTCCCGGCTTCAACATCATCATCATCTACTCTACTGACAGACAAACGGAAAAAAGACTGGGTCCAAAAGAACATGAATAGGTTTTCATTTGGGAGGCAGGCCAGGGCCCACCATGTAGTTCAGACAGATCATGCTAATAGAGGCCTGGACCACTCCAGAACAGAGGATTCTGGGTAAATTAAGCAGAGAGAGGAGATGGCGTCGGCTGAAACCTGCCTAGCCAGCAGAGCGCTGTGGAGTCTGGTCTGGAACGCTGGGTGGAATGGAGGGGGATAGACTAGTGAGTAGTTGTGTGTTTACCTCAGCAGTACGCGGCAGGGCAATAGACCAGACAAGTGAGTAGTTGTGTGTAGTTGTGTGTTTACCTCAGCAGTACGCAGCAGGGCGATAGACCAGACTAGTGAGTAGTTGTGTGTAGTTGGGTGTTTACTTCAGCAGTACGCGGCAGGGCGACAGACCAGACTAGTGAGTAGTTGTGTGTTTACCTCAGCAGTACGCGGCAGGGCGACAGACCAGACTAGTGAGTAGTAATGTGTAGTTGTGTGTAGTTGTGTGTTTACCTCAGCAGTACGCGGCAGGGCGACAGACCAGACTAGTGAGTAGTAATGTGTAGTTGTGTGTAGTTGTGTGTTTACCTCAGCAGTACGCGGCAGGGCGACAGACCAGACTAGTGAGTAGTTGTGTGTAGTTGTGTATTTACCTCAGCAGTATGCGGCAGGGCGATAGCCTCCAGATTCTGTATGGTGCTCTGCAGAAGGTTGACAGCGTCCTCACAGTGGCTGGTCAGCTGCTCCAATCTCTGTAAAAGAATCCACAGACTCAGCTGCTGGCCGATGGCAGGTGCATCTCCGGAGATCCTTTCTGACCTCGTCGGGAAAACCACCGGCAGAGGACGACAAGTGTCTCACCATTCGGAAGCTGATCCAGGCGCTGTGTGAGAAGGGGAACGTTCCCTGGAAGTCATGGGGGAGCTGGGACACCTCCACGTGCTTATGGAGAGACTTCAGAGAGGTCAGCAGCTCCACCTGGAGCGAAGGCAGAGGGGGAAAGGAGGGGAAGATTTAGGACAACATCCTACTGTAAGAAGGGAGGGTCCACTACAGTGGCGTCCGAGTGGGTGCATACCAGAGTGACATCACGCACATGTAGAGACAGTGTTTAAGTTAGGAATCTCACACACATTCGGTTTCAATGCCAAATGCTTTAAAGAAAAACGCTTTATCTTTCTAAGAGGGCGGGAATGTTTCAAGGACATCAAAATAAGCTGTCTGGCACTTCTCTAAGAGAAACATGTAACAGGATTAATGGCTGAGAGGAAGGCTCAGTGTACCAGGTGGGGGGGGGGGGGGGGGTTTGCTATATCTTCTCCTTCAGGGTAACGTACTGGTGCTACCTTGCTCCCTCTCCCTTTCCACGCCACACCGCAGCTCGCCAAAACACACCGTTCCTCACACACCAATAAACAGCATGGAGTGCTCGGGTGGAGATTAATGAGGCACTGGAATTGTGGTGGTGAGGTTATTTATCAACTTTATCTGCATCCAGTATGAAGGTTAGGGCCTAGTTTTGCGAGTCACGCTAACAAACGTTAGCATAATGACTGGGTGTCTGCAGGAACAGCCCGCATGCCGATAGCCTGGGTAGCCCTTTCATTAGCCATGGCTGTAATAGTCATCTCATATGGAAGCCTGACTCATAAAAATGGTATTCACGAGTTAATCTCATTACTTACGGGAAATTGATTACCAAAATCCCTTTAACGTGTCAACTACACAGGTTTCTGAGATTTGAAAGGAATATAGACTGTGTGTGTGTGTGTGTGTGTGTGTGTGTGTGTGTGTGTGTGTGTGTGTGTGTGTACCTGTATGGCAGAGGGTTTGTCCAGGCGTAGAGCCAGGTCTCTGTCTGCTAGTAGCAGTACAGTGTGGATACAGCCGGGCATGGTGTCCTGGTGGAGACAGATGAACACAGAGATGGTAACGGACAGATGAACACAGAGAAGGACAGATGAACACAGAGATGGTAACGGACAGATGAACACAGAGAAGGACAGGTGAACACAGAGATGGTAACGGACAGATGAACACAGAGATGGTAACGGACAGATGAACACAGAGAAGGACAGGTGAACACAGAGATGTTAACGGACAGATGAACACAGAGATGGTAACGGACAGGTGAACACAGAGAAGGACAGATGAACACAGAGATGGTAACGGACAGATGAACACAGAGAAGGACAGGTGAACACAGAGATGGTAACGGACAGATGAACACAGAGATGGTAACGGACAGATGAACACAGAGAAGGACAGGTGAACACAGAGATGGTAACGGACAGATGAACACAGAGATGGTAACGGACAGGTGAACACAGAGATGGTAACGGACAGATGAACACAGAGAAGGACAGATGAACACAGAGATGGTAACGGACAGATGAACACAGAGACGGATGGACATATGAACACAGAGACGGACAGATGAACACAGAGACAGAGACAGACAGAGAGACATAAAGACAGACAGATAAAAATGAAATCCCCATAACACAGCCAAGACATCTTCCAAACACAATTTCATCTGAAAGTCCTCTTCAAAACCCTATGATGTCACTCAAAGGTCCTCATCAAGACACCACGATGCCACGTGAAAAGTCCTAATCAAAACAGTATGATATCATCGGGAATGCTGATAAAACAATATGATGTCACCTGAACGTCACCATGATGTAATCTGAAAGGTCAAGCATGCTATAGTGCATTAAGACAACTGTATCCCCCCAATTTTTTTTTTAAGAATATTCTTTAAGAATATTCTGATAATTTACTGCACATTTCAGTGTGCTTGTCAGTAAATCGTAAATGCATGGATATTACCAACACAGAGTTACATTTTCTGGCCTGTTCTTCAGAACATCTGGAGGGAGCTAACACCCCCATTAATCCGCCTGACAGTAGGCCAAAATCCAATCTGTAACCTTGATTAAAAACAATCTCCACAGCAGATTCAAAACCACTGCACACCTACACAAACATTCACCGCCTCCTCTCTCCTCAAACCCCTGGAAAGGTGACTGCTACCGCTTTGCTTTTGCAGATCAAACCAGTTCATTGTTATTCATTCAGTCGACTGTCGTTAGATAACGGAGGCAATTTAAAAGTGCTGCGTTGTGGTTGAGAATAATGTTGCCTGAGTGCAGTGTTGTGAAAACTGGCTTTGCAGGGACTTAGCGTACAAGGAAGCACAACACTACGGTTGTCTAATCCAAGTCGTACCGAGACTTAAGACGGCCAATGAGTCAACAGTCCCAAAACAACAACCTGCTTCTCTGCAGGTCGTGACTCATTCCTGATGGAAGTGTCGCATGTGTTGCCATTTGTCTACAACAACCTGTCAGGAGGAGGATGAATGAAGGGAATTACATTATATTAGCTATTCTCTAAAGACGTGTTATTTTCTTCACTATAAAGACGTGTCATTTTCCTCTTTAAAAGACATTTTATTATCTCTAAGGAGATGTTTTTGTCCTCTTTAGAAGCGTGTTATTAGCTACTAGGGCCCGGCGACGTTCGGAGTTGCACATCAGCCCATCCAAACGTCGTCAACGGACAATCCAATTATCTTTTTAATCCACGAAAGAGGTGTATGTGCTGTCTGCACAGAGGGGTAAATTGACGGGAATGTGTTAACACACATTAGTTAACGTGTTAAAATAGACTCAAACTGTCTTTCAATCTGATAAATGATATAGCCTGATTATTATACAGGATTTGGCCTTATTTCTTTAAGTGTTGCACTATGAGATGATCCATAGCTTAGACGGGGCATTGTCTAACATGAATTATATATGCTTAAGGCCTTTCATCAGCCTCTTAAGAAACGTTGATAATTCAGATGTAAACTATTAGCTGCTCTATAAAGACATGTTATTATGTTCTAGTAAGACTTGTTATGTTCTATAAAGACATGTTCTGTTCTATAAAGACATTACTATGTTCTAGTAAAACATGCTATTATGTTCTACAGTACAAATACATGTTATTATGTTCTATAAATACATGCTAGCTGTCCTTAAGGATATTATTATAACGCCTCACTGAATGCATTCTAATAGCTAAACCAAGACATATTAGTTTTTCTAAAGACATGATACTACCTTATTTGTAAGCACATGATATTAGCTAATCTATACAAGCTTGTCTTCACAGTCTATGCCTGTTACAAAATAACTCTACAAAAACAATCTCTCAAGCTTACAATAAGCGTACCTTGACACCCCACCTCCAACCTTCTCCAATCTAACTTGACAGGAGATTAAAAAGATTCCTCCATCAAACAAAATAACCCAAGGCAGGAATCAAAATGTCCACAGTGATCATCAAGGCAGCTTTTGCAACCAAATTAATTATTGTGGCCAGTCCAAGACAACACCAAAAAAGTCTCAGCCTTTTAGACCCAGTAAAAACATGATCCTATCTGATCCTGTTGTTACGTGTGAAGAGGGGGTACTGCATGTGGACCAGGGGGTCTGGTAGGGGGCTGGCCTCTGAGCCTGAGTGTGGATCAGCCTGCTCCTCTGTCATTGTCAGCAGTGACCTGAAATGGTGGCAGGGAACGAAGGGAAGGGCAGTGTTGTCAACACTGATAGTGTTGACAACCAAACAGAACATTCTCTTGACAACAAACAGCACCGACTGGACCCTATCCAAGAGCTGGGTGGCAATGTGCCCAGTGCAGACACCCAAGACAACATCAGTGTAGACCAAGCCAAATAAAACAAGCTGGTAGTAGAATGCTGGGCTGTACAACAACTGGCTACAGACCATTCAAAAGGACGAGATCAGCAGTAAAAGGGGCAGAGCTGCCACTTTCAGCGAGGTGTTGCGGCAAACAGGTCTTATGAAAGACCAGAAACAAGGTAAACACTGACACACATGTCGGAACAACAATCACCATGTTGTTAGGTCTCACTCCACTGGACAAGTTGGCACTGAGCAGAGTAATCATTTACAATTACAAGCTGTCACTGAAGCCCTGCAAAAACGCATGTCCTTTTATGCTTTTTGCCCTCCTGAAAGGCAGACCAACCCCAAAAGAAGCCAATTTTATTGGACAACAGCACACCCGGACCGGTGCGTTTATTGTAGAACTGTCCGTGATCCAGTGGGCCTCCTACACAGCCATGAAGCAGGGCAGGGAATGTTTGAAGGCCAGAGACATCCTTTCCCATATTTGTGTCTCCATCATGTTGTGGCCACCACCACACTGTCCTAATTCCTTTCTTTTTAACAACCAAGGCGTGCTCATTTCTGGACCTCGGGTCGGGATTTGCGTCCAGGAAAATACAGTGGCATGAACCAGGATCATTAGATTGTCTGTCTTTGTTCCTGTCCAGGTTTGGAGCTGGTTCTAGGGCTGGCAGATGGATAACCCAGGCCTGTGATGAGCCACTAGGGCTGTCCTTGTAGAAAGGATTCATGACAAGAATTGCAGGGCAATTACACGGTGCAGTTTCTTTCAGACAGAGAGGTAAATGTTACTGTACGTATCAGATTAAAGGTGTCGGCAAATACGAAACAAATACAGACTTGGAGCCTCAGCAATGTCCCCATGGAGAGATCTATTTGATGGTAGGGCCCAGGTTTATCTCCACCACAAAGCCTGACGAGGAGCAACATGGAGGCGTCTAAATCATCAGACCCTCCTGGCTCCGACAACCTCCTCAACTGCTGCCCAGCAATAACCAGAGGCAGATGGACCCGACACACATGTCTTCAGGGGACTGAAGCTCAGCAGAGCTTCAATGATTTTATGTTCTAACCTCTCTGATCTTTGGCTGTCAGGATTCCAGAAATGTTGAAACTCTTGATGTTTTCACAGATTTCTGACACCGATCAGATTTAATGATAGATGTAACAATCATGCTTTGAGAACAAGGTCATGCTTTGAGAACAAGGTCATGCTTTGAGAACAAGGTCATGCTTTGAGAACAAGGTCATGCTTTGAGAACAAGGTCATGCTTTGAGAACAAGGTCATGCTTTGAGAACAAGGTCATGCTTAGAGAAGAAGGACATGCTTAGAGAAGAAGGACATGCTTAGAGAAGAAGGACATGCTTAGAGAAGAAGGACATGCTTAGAGAAGAAGGACATGCATTGAGAAGGACATGCATTGAGAAGGACATGTTTGAGAAGAAGGAATTTTTTTGAGAAGACGGTCATGCTTTGAGAAGACGGTCATGCTTTGAGAAGACGGTCATGCTTTGAGAAGAATGAATTTTTTTTAGAAAAAGGGCAAGCTTTGAGTAGTGGTGCAACTGCATGATTGCTGGTTAAGTGTTCTTTATAATTACAAGGGCAGTCATAGGGCCAATTGCATGAGGATGGTTTGGGACTTTGGCAATAATGACCTTTGTCAGACGTACTTGTGGAGAAGTCCTGTGCAGCTCAGTGGGTACAGCAGGGTGACCACACATTCACCCAACCAAGTAGTGAAAGGGCTTGAATCCCCAAATCCCAAACGATCCTATTGAGTGTTGACATGGAGCTTCAGGATGACCTACCTGTAATATATTGAAGGCTTTGAACAGTGCGGGGACAGGAGAACACCTCCGGGAGTCCACCAGGACAGTAAACCCCAGGGAACGCACCTCCTTCCTGCAACACATTAATACTCCCTGAGCACCATGCGGAAACAGCCGGGCATCTTGTCCCCAACCAACCCACGGTTAACAATGTTCCTTTGTTTGAGTGTCAGACAGTACCTCAGGACCGTTCTGAAGTAGACGAGGATTCTGACCAGTTCCCCGGAGTTACAGTTGGGGTTCAACCATATGGTGTTTCTGGTTGTCACGGTTACCAGGGCTCGGCCGCCTTTATCTCTGGTTCCTTAGAGAGACGAGACAATCAATCAGATTCACTGGATTCAAAAAACATACAGTGACATGGTGAGATCAATAACACATCAACATTTTAACTGGAGGTTGAAAAAGCAGCCTGGGTTTATCATTCCACTTCTAGTCGTGTGAAACATTTGGTGATGACCATTCTAATAGAGTTTATCAGACACGAGAGAAGAACAGGAGAATGGGTGAATTACAATGTCCTCTTCAAACAGAGTGTGAATGTGTCTGTGTGTTGACGTGTGTTGGGGGTGAGTGTGTTTGTTGACTTGTGTGTTGGGGTGTATGTTTCCAGATGTGTTGTTTCTACTCACCAGGAAGACAGAGCACTCCAGAGCTGAGGACAGCAGGATGGATCTTGTGAGCTTCTATCAGAATCTGGGACCGAGGAGATGCTGACAACTGGGAGTTGAAGTGATCAAGATTGGCTGGAGTCTGGTCTAGCTGGGGGGAAAGGGGTGGGGCAAGCTGGGGTGGGTCTAGCTGCTGTGAAAGGGGAGAAGAAAGCTGGGGTGAAGGGGGTGGGTCTAGCTGCTGTGAAAGGGGAGGGGAAAGCTGGGGTGAAGGGGGTGGGTCGAGCTGGTGTGAAGGGGGAGGGGAAAGCTGGGCTGAAGGGGGTGGGTCTAGCTGCTGTGAAATGGGAGGGGAAAGCTGGGGTGAAGGGGGTGGGTCTAGCTGCTCAGAAAGGGGAGGGGAAAGCTGGTTTGAAGGGGGAGGGGAAAGCTGGGGTGAAGAGGGTGTTTCTAGCTGGTGTGAAGGGGGTGGGTCTAGCTGCTGTGAAAGGGGAGGGAAAAGTTGGGGTGAAGGGGGTGGGTCTAGCTGCTGTGAAAGGGGAGGGGAAAGCTGGGGTGAAGAGGGTGTTTCAAGCTGGGGTGAAGGGGGTGGGTCTAACTGGTGTGAAGGGAGAGGGGAAAGCTGGGGAGTAGGGGTTGGGGCTAACAGGGACAAAGGGGGTGGGTCTAGCTGGGGCAAAACGGGTGGGGCTAGCTGGGACAAAGGAGGTGTGGCTAGCTGGGGCGAAGGGGGTGTGGCTAGCTGTAGCAACATGAGCGGAGGGTCTTGTAGCATCGCTGTTGGGCTCTTCTCTAGCTTGGTGTTGATTAATTCACTGGAAGGTTGCTTCTCCATGGAACAGAAGCTGAACACACATTCCTCTGCCTGGATGACGCCTGCAAGCGGAGACACACAGCTTACTGAGAATTCGCAAACATTTGCTAAATTCAAGGGGCAAATACCCAGTTGAAACTCTACATGCAGAATTCTGGTAAAGTCATGCTATTTCCTCAAGCGTAAAATGTAGTGCACTGTCCTTTACTATCACATAAAACTGCCACAACTGGAATCAGGTACCCCAAAACAGGTGCAAATGATTAGAAAATCATTAAGAGTAATGAGGTAACAATATGGTTGTGTGGTAACACTTCATACCAAGATAAATAAAAACATCTGAGGACCTCAGAAGAATCACCATGGACGCCAGTGGTGGTTAAGCTTCCATCTACTTTCTCCTCACTTAGAAAATGCATTTCTGTTGATTTTTAATGAAAAATGATTGCAAAGTACAATCTTTCAGTGTAATCTGTTAAATGAGGTAACCTAAATCTGCTTATAGTGTTGACAGATAAGTGAAGATAACATATCCGTGTCCCCAAATATGTACTGATTTCTTCACAACTGTATTTTAGTCTTGTTGTTCATATATTCTACCAAAAAAGCCACTGAAGTGCGGAGCGAGAAAAGGAGCCGCATGGACTTAGGAAATTCCAGAGTGTGGACGACCACTCATAACAACGCCTTCATGAAGCACACAGAGAACAGGGCTAAATCTATCAGGACACAATATGGCAGGAGCTGCTGTAATTCAAGAGGGATTTGAGCATGAATACTGGTGGTGGAGTAGAGAGGAGTAGAGAGACATGAGGAGGGAAGAGGAATGAGGAAGGAATGGAGAGGGGGACAGGACAAATGCTTGTTATATATCATTCCACCGTAGATAAGAACAAGCCAAGAAGACCAATAGTTGTCTGTTAATTTAACCTTTTCCCTTGTCTGTTACTGGACGCCTTAACTCAGGGTTTCCTGACATAAACACGGCTGTGAAAGTATTTATAAGGAGACCATAAACCCTCTGCTTCAGTCTGGCCCCAGCGATGACCCTAGAGCGGTTTGTTCTGAGTTTCCCTCGTCGTCCTGCTGGGGCTTCCAGCCTCGAAAAAACAGGGGAAGGGGATGTCAGCTGACTGAGAGAAGAGGAAGGGGGCAGATGAAGGAGAGAAGAAAAGTAGGGTGAAGTAAAATAGGGAGGTAGAGTGTGGAGTTGAGGGACAGGAGGAATGGAGATGGTAACATTGTGGGAGTCGAATCTGTTGGCGGCAGGTTGAACCTCTGAACTTCTCCAACGATGCTGATTGCTAGAGTCACAGGCTCTGTGATAGATCTCTTTCACACACACACACACACACACACACACACACACACACACACACACACACACACACACACACACACACACACACACACACACACACACACACACACACACACAATGCCTGTGACTGTCTAGGCATGTGTTGTTTCTACAATGTTAATGGAAGTACTGACAGCCTGCAGACCTCACTGGGCCGTCTCCCCCCAGACTGAACACAAACACGAGACCCCCCCCCCCCCCCCACACACACACACACAGCTCTTGGTTGACCCCAGCAGAGTTTCCTGCTCCAGGTCTCATTACACTGTCTTCAGTCATCCAGCTGGTTAAACCATCATCAGCACACACTGAATTGTCATTATAGACAGTGGATGCATCCCAAATTGCAGTACTATTCCCTATTTAGGGCATTTGTTTTTCCTATTTAAGTCTACTACTTTTCTCTTTTTAAGTGCACAACATTTTACCAATACATATGGTGCACTCATTTAGTTGCAGGTCTGTCCCCTTCTGCCTCCAGAACTGTCTGAATTCATCAAGGGCATGGATTGTACAAGGATGTCAGACCATGCTGAAGCGATCACATCACAGAGTTGCTGCAGATAAGCCGATGTTCATGCCGCTAAAAGTCTGTTCAGTTTCAGCCAAAAGAAGCCCTACTGGGTAGAGGCGTGTAGTAGGCCACTCAAGTACACTTAACTCACTGCCATGTGCCTGGAACAATTCAGAGACACTAGCGGTTTTTCCGCATAGCACAAGCCCGAGGCTTCCAACCCCAACCTGGGGTCTGCCATCCTCACGACCACACAGAAAATGGACCTAGCATAGTTTATTCACTGCTCAATTTTGTCCAATTAGTGATCATGTTTTTCCACTGATTTTACTGGAACCCGGAGTGATCCTCTGCTGCAATAGACTATTCGTGACAAAGACCAACAATGTTCTAGAGATAAGACAACTGGGGAAATTTGCTAAACGTTTTTTAAAACGGCCATTTGTTTCGGTTTTCCGTTAAAACGACGCAGGAGACTTGTAAAAAATGTGACGTAACTTGGCGCATCTTGTTACTGTGACAACATCATCAAACCAAAAATGTCGTGCCGTACTAACCTCCGTGTGGCCTATGACGACGAGATACTTCATGGCTCATCAATGAACTTTGGCTAGGAGTGTAGTATTCTCAATTAGCTAACGTTAGCTAACTAGCAGCATATGTAGCTAGCTTCTCTCTGACGCAGTGACGCCAAGCAGTGATCTGTGCACCCAGACGTTTAATTCCAGGCGATGTAAACACGTTCATACCTGGCGCGCACTCTCTGGTTACCTTAATCACGCACCGTAATCACGCTCACAACTCTAGTGCTTTCCGAGATGCTGTTCGGCAACAATGTGTTGTGGCAATTTGCACGTTTCTGTTGGCTTGCATGATTCTAGACATTGCCCTTCAACCTTTCTCTTCAACAAGCTGTTTTCGTATACAAAACTAACGCCGGTTGGATGTTTTTTGTTTGTCACACCATTCTCTGTCACACCAGCTCTACACACGGCTCGGCCATCCGAAAATCCAAGTACGTTTCTGGGATAGTTGAACGGGCTTTTGGCACCGTTAATTAAACCACCCTCGAAGTCGTTCCTAGTGCACATTCTAACGTCCAAGATTGTATCTTTGTATAAGGATATTCAATTAATGCCTCAGGTATTTTTTGTTTAAGGACGTCACTTAATGCAAAACTGAAATACATTAAATAAACTGTTAAACTAGCAAAAGTAGGGCCTTTTTCATCAAGCAATGAGCTTACCAAATCCTTCACAGATTTCAGAAACCAAACTGTTTTTTAATACATTCATTCCACCTCAGACACCAATGGGTCCGTAATAAATAATTCTAGGTGCTGATTTAATGTTGTAGTATTTTTTTTACAAGCCATTCAACTTTATCTTTGCTAGCTCATCTGGCTTTTCAGGAACTGTCATCCATCAAACAACATATCCAGTTAGTTCGGCCTGTGGCGCTGAGACCAAAACAGAGGCTGCCCACTAACCCCTCCGTGCTTTTGTTACCGCTACCTGTTTAGACACTTCCAACCACCCACCTGGTCTTCCAGGAGGGGTGGGCCCCATCCCGGCGGGTGGCCAGCACAGATCACACAACAAAACCCGGGTAGGAAACAAACACCATTAACCCTGCCAACTGGCCACTCCCATGACGACCTATCCATCAGTGGCTTAGCTTAGCTAACTCACAACAAACTCAGGGGAGCCTGAACTGCTTCCGTCCGTCCTACTCTGAACCCCCCCTTCTCTGTGACTGTATTATTACCCCCCACCCCCCCCCCCCGTCCCCTTCCTCTTTTTCCCTCTCTGCCCTCACCCTCTCTTCCTTTTTCTCTCTCTCCCCCTCCCTCTATTTCTTTTCCCTCTCCAACCACCCTCCCCCCCTCTTTCTTTTCCCCACTCACTCCTCCCACTCTCTCCTTCCTCTCTCTGTCTTTTTTCTTTCTTTCCTTGAGGTAGCTCGTTTCAGCTGCCGAGCATTGCTCACACCTGGACAGAGGTGGTGACGAACAAGTAACGGACAAAGACCATGCACTCCGGAGCCCCCCCCTCCCCTGCCCGGCCTGTCCTCACCCTCCACCCTCCACCCCCCCCACTCCATCTTCCTCTTCCCTGGTGTATACCAACAGCAACAACCTCCCAAACCCAGAGCCCCTATGGGACAGTGTTGGAGACAGTCTCCTATCCTCACTGCTGTGTCGGGGGGCTTCCACAGAGCAAATGTCTGCGTCCTCAACCCTATTTCCTGTATGATGCACTGAGGTATAAAAGCTGGAGGCATGTACTGGGGTTAAACACACGCAGGCCCCATCAGTGTCTGTCAGAGACAGCCTGATCCTAGTGGCTCCGCTCACAGTGGCCTCAACCCTGACTGTATGGAAACTGACACAGGAGGAGCCGGGAAGGAGCCAGGATGGAGCCAGGGCCCAGGTAACCACATCACAGACAGGCAGACAGATGAAGATTATAAACGACTGCAATAATAGTGGAGTGTGTGTGTGTGTGTGTGGGGGGGGGGGTAAGACAGCTATGGCAAGACTGCAGCAAGGCACCCTACTGCCTTTGTAGTACACTCCACATTTAAAGAAGAAAAATTGGGACTGTGTCCCAAATGGCTTTCTGTACACTATATCGCGCTCTAGTGTTACACAGGGCTCATAAAACATAGGGGATAGGGGGCTTTTTAGGACTCTGCCCCAGGAAGGAGGGAGATGTGTAGAGGAGTTGAGGACTAAAGATAAATGAAACACCTTCTAAGTAGGTTTACAGGGTGTCTATCACCGTGTCTGACGACGGTTGGCTCGGTGACAGCAGGAACCTGTGCATTCTGTCTACGGCTCAAACCAGGAGACACATGAGTGGTACCAGACAGGGCGTGGAGACAGACACCATTCGTGTCTGGACGTGTGAACTGTGAAGAAGTGCTAAGACAAAGTGATGGATCCATGCAGCGAGGAGGAGATCAATGGACCACAGGTCCCCGGGGGAATTAACAGCGCCCACATTCAAAACACCTGATCTTACAAAGTGGATATTTGTCATATCAGTCTTGATTCATGAGTCCCCGTGGGCCTGCCGTGTTATTTATAACATCCAATTAGGACATCCGGCTGTTTTCACTGCATAATATTTGGTAATAGTATTTTTTTTGGAGTTGTCTGCACAACGCTTTTTGTCTTAGCTGGTAACATGCAGTAGATTGGTGACACTGACATGAGCAGGTCCTGCAGGTGACATCCACATAAGCACCTTACTTCTGCCCCAAAATAGTGTGAAAAGATATGTCTTTAGCAGATTTAAGGCAGAAATGGAGGTGGAGAAGGAGTTCAAAGAGGTGAGCAGGAGTAATTCAGGTGAATGCTAAACAGAAGAAGAATCTTGAGGGGAGAAAGGAGAATGTTTAGGGGGCAGCACTGACATCAGGAGAGATGAAGTCAGGAGGGATGAGGTCAGGAGGGATGATGGTTGTTGATATTGGGAATGAGGTAGGGAGGGGTTAAGGAGGTAGAGAGAAAGAGGTGTACCTGTCTCTTCTTTCTCTTGGGTCTCCGTGGCTGAATGATGCCCCTCCACCTCTTTTTGCTCCTCCTCCACCTCCATCAGTCTCTGCTCCTCTGGTTCGGTAGAAGGTGTGTCTGTTGTGGAGTGTGTGCGCTGATCATCACTGGACTCCACAGAGTGGAGTGTATGTGATCCAGTGGAGTACTCGGAGTGTGTTAGTGGCGTTAGCAGGGCTGGAGGTAATAGAGGCCCTGGAACCGACTCACACACCCTGGGGTCAACACCATCGTCCTCATCACTTTCTTCAGTCACAGAGTCGACAGGGTCAAAGTTCAGTGGCAGGCTTTTCTCCTTGACCTCCTCAATCTCTTTCGTACTCTCCTGCACATTCCCTCCCTCCACTCTATCTTTGCTCAGCCCCTCCTCTCCCTCTTCTATCCTGTCTTCCTGAATGGGCCTCTGTTCTATGTTCCTCACTTTCTCTCCTGCTTTGCCCTCCTCCCTCTCTATCTCCCTCTCCTCCTTCGCCCGCCTCTTTGTCTCTAGAGAGCGTCTCGCAGTCGGAGTTGCTAAGCGACCGGCTGTTTCTGTGTGTGTGTGGGTGTCAGTTGTTGTGTGTGTGTACGTGTCTGTTGATGTGTGTGTGTTGTCAGACAGCTCCACGCTGGCATCCCCACCTGACTCCCTTATTACGGGGGTCTCTTCCTGGCCACCCGGGAACTCAGCTTTCTCTCTCTTCACTTCTCCTTCCTCCTCACCCACTCTACCCTTGTCTACCACTCCTTTCTCCCTCTCTTCTTTTCCCTCCTCCCTCTCCCAATCTTTTTCTCCACCCTCTTCCTCTCCGTCCACATCCTTCCCTCCTCTCTCCCCAGTATCCTTCTGACTCACCTGCTGCTGTGTTGTTCTTGTCTGATCTACCAGGGAGACGTCAACTCCTTCTTCCTCCTCCTCTCTCTCCACCCTTTTGTCTTCTCCCTTATTCTCTCTCCTTCCTGTCTGCTGTTTCTCTCTCTCCCCATCTCCCCCTCTCTCCCCCAATCTCTCCTCCTCCTGTGTTTTCTCTGAGTCTATAGGGGCCGGTGTGTCTTCTTCAGTGGTGCTGGTTTGATTAGGGCTGCAGTTGGCTGGATAGCTTCCTGTCTCTGCTGTGCTAGCCTCACTGCTCTCTGGCATTGAGGGACAGCGTGCTAAGTGTGTGTGAGCATCAGCCGGAGGAGTGTTGGTTGTTTGCGGAGTGTGTGTCAGGAGTGTGTTCGGTGCTTGCTCCTCTACCAGAGGATCAGAGTGAAGACCTACCTCCCTGATGCCAACCTCCTCCTCTGAGAAGCCAACATGGTTGTCACCTGTCTCTTTAATAGCTGGTGCATTATTATCCTTAACCTCATCCTCTTTTCTTTTGTCCTCAACCTCTTCCTTTTTTTCTTTCTCTTCCAGGACACTGTCTGTCTCCTCTTTCTTTACAGGGCTGTCCTCCTGTCTGATCCTGGTATCTTTCTCCTCTGTCTTTACAGAGCTGTCCTCCTGTCTGATCCTGGTATCTTTCTCCTCTGTCTTTACAGAGCTGTCCTCCTGACTGACCCTTGTATCTGTCTCCTCTGTCTTTACAGAGCTGTCCTCCTGTCTGATCCTGGGATCTTTCTCCTCTGTCTTTACAGAGCTGTCCTCCTGACTGAGCCTGGTATCTGTCTCCTTTACAGGGCTGTCCTCCTGACGGACCCTGGTATTTGTCTCCTCTGTCTTTACAGGGCTGTCCTCCTGACTGATCCTGGTATCTGTCTCCTCTGTCTTTACAGAGTTGTCCTCCTGACTGATCCTGATATCGTTCTCCTCTGTCTTTACAGAGCTGTCCTCCTGACTGATCCTGATATCGTTCTCCTCTGTCTTTACAGAGCTGTCCTCCTGACTGATCCTGGTATCTATCTCCTCTGTCTTTACAGAGCTGTCCTCCTGTCTGATCCTGGTATCTATCTCCTCTGTCTTTACAGAGCTGTCCTCCTGTCTGATCCTGGTATCCATCTCCTCTGCCTTTACAGAGCTGTCCTCCTGTCTGATCCTGGTATCTGTCTCAACTGTCTTTACAGAGCTGTCCTCCTGTCTGATCCTGGTATCTGTCTCAACTGTCTTTACAGAGCTGTCCTCCTGTCTGATCCTGGTATCTGTCTCAACTGTCTTTACAGAGCTGTCCTCCTGACTGATCCTGGTATCTGTCTCCTCTGTCTTTACAGAGCTGTCCTCCTGACTTATCCTGGTATCTGTCTCTGCGAGAGCTGAAACCTCTGTGCCTCCAGTCACTGAATCGCAAACTCTCTGTGTAAAATAGTGGGAACCAGTGGCAGCAGCACTACCTTCATTCCGGACCTCTGTGGGCCGGTCAGGGACCGCCCTCTCGCTGCTGACCCCCTCTTCTCCCGTGGGGAAGGCTTGGGAGTTGGGGAACGCAGGGGTGAGGATGACGGGACGAAATGCGTAGTTGTTCAGGTTCTCCTCAATGAGTCTGGAACCCACCGTGAACTGAGAACTCGTGCTGCTGTTCTTTAAAGGATGGAGGGGAAGGACAGGGGCAGTTCTGGGGGCGTGGGTGGCTTTAAGGGGTGTCGGTTCTTGGGGCTGTTGTGTTAGGGTGGCATTAAGGCATGTGGGTTTTGGGTGCTGTTGTGTCTGGGTGGCTTTAAGGGGCATGTGTTGGGGTGTAGTCCAGGGTTTATGGAGGTTTCTGTAGTTGAGGCTGATGGACTCGGTTAAGGATCCTTTCTGAGGGGAGAAGCGTGGCAGAAGGATATCCTCCAGTTCAACATACTCTCCCTCCAAGTCCGAGTCCTCTTCTGCTGTGATGTCAAAACCCTTCCCATTGTTACTAGTCTTGATTGGCTGTCCCAGCCGTGGGAGGGGCCAACATTCTTTAGCCACGCCCCTATCCACATATTGAGCCTTGGACGTGTCAATCAACATGTCTCTGTCTTTATCCGAGGGCTTGATGACATCCTGCTCCCTGTCTCCGTCCCCCTCTCCCTTGGCAGGGGACCTAGCTGGTGCTGGGTCTTTGGTCCTCGGCCGTGTAATAAACTCAGGGTGTACCACGTCCTCCCAGGGCACTCGGAAGATGTCGTTGTCGGCAGACAGAAGGCAGTGTGACAGCGGCCTCCCCGACCCCGCCCTGCATCGCTCCCTGTTCACTGGCAAGGGATGGAAAACTTCAGAAAACGCCTTGATTCATGAACAACAAACCAAAACCAAAAAAAGTGAGCTTGTTTGGCTGACTGATGACATGGAGTAGAAGAACGGAGAGGTTCTGAGTCACCTGACTGGAGCCAGGCCATGGAGAAGAGAGAAGGGTAGGCTATCTGGGGGACATCCTGCTGCTCTACATACTGACCCCCGGGGGCCAGGCAGCACAGAGCGATGCGAGGGGGCCTGGGGGGGGGCGAAGGGAGGGAGGTTACCGGCATGAGCAGACCGGCAAGTCCAATAAAAATCCAAAAATGCACAAATGATTTCTTGATAAAAGTCTCACCTGAGTGTGGGCGAGGTGGAGTTGGACACCAAAGGCGTGGGAGGAGCCACCTAAATGAATGAATCAATGTGTTTTCGTAGATGTTGTTAATACAGTTGACCACAGAAACACACAACACACATAAATCAGACGGCAAGAAAGAATGTGTCAGGCCCGGCGTGCGCTGACCCCACTGAAATGTACATACATAGACAGTGTATTAGCGTGGCAACAGTAACCACACCATCCCCAACCGTGACCCCGCCCCCCAACCATTGACCCCGCCCACCGGCTAACAGGTGTAACTTGCTGGTTCTCTACGATGAGATGTGTCATTCACCCAAGACTAGTCCCAATGGGGCCAGTGGCTGAGAAGTGGCATGGGCCTGGCAGGCTCTACATCCCCGGGTCTAACTCAGTCCAGTACCTGAAGGTAGAAGTCCCCGGGACGGAGGAGGCTGGGGTCCAGGGAAGACAACTGGATGATCACCTTGTCATGGAGACACAAAGGCCAACCCTGGTGGCGAAACAGCAGACCACAGTACTGGAACTGCGGGACACAGTGACACAATTAGTTTGACTGAATACCAACAAATACAACTTCATCATTCAGTCTGGCACTTTGGTGATTAACAAAATACTCACTGGTTGGGTTTATTACTGGTTGTGTTATATGTTGTTTATATGTGGATAATCTGTAACTACAATCACAGTCATACCTCAGTTTGGGTCAGAATGCAAATGGTTTTGACAACATTTTGATAACAAATTTGGCAGAAATATTACATAGTACAAACATTTTAGGGACCCTCTTTGGCTTGACAGCCCCACTTTCATAACGGCTGTTGCCCAAAACATGAAGACTTGCATGTTTAAGAGTGACAAACACAGGTCATTAGTTTTTTGACAGCTAACACCACACATCGCAATATTTGAGGTACGGTCCCTCTGTGTATCACAAAATATTTGGCCATCCTAACAGAACAGACACTTGACAGCAAAACACAGTACGGTCAGCACGCAGAAGCCCATGGAGACGGGTGGGGAACGCTACACCATAGAGGGATGGAGGCAGAGGGATGTGTCTCCGTCAGGGATGGACAGCCCAAAGAGAGCCAATATTATCACAAAGGAACATTTATATAAAAGGCCTAATCAACAAACAACCAAGTCCCAGAAACAACGTCAGTCTGAAGATCACTGCACTCCCATTGCACACATCAAAAAGAGGCCATTTTATTTTAGATCGTTGGTGTGGTTTAAAACAAAGGCCTGAGACTGAGATGAGAGAATAGAGGGAGAGAGGAGAGCATGAGAAAGAAAAGAAGAAAGAAACACAGACATCAAACACTCAGGGTTCTTCAGTTACCCTTCTTCATCGGGGGAGGGGGTTTTATGCTCCTTCCCACTGACTTCAGGTATATTATCTATCTTTCCACTGATTTCAGGTGACTAGTATATCTTCCCACTTTCTATCTACTGACTTCAGGTGTGTTGTCCATCTACTGACTTCAGGTGTGTTGTCCATCTACTGACTTCAGGTGTGTTGTCCATCTACTGACTTCAGGTGTGTTGTCCATCTACTAACTTCAGGTGTGTTGTCCATCTACTGACTTCAGGTGTGTTGTCCATCTACTGACTTCAGGTGTGTTGTCCATCTACTGACTTCAGGTGTGTTGTCCATCTACTGACTTCAGGTGTGTTGTCTATCTCAGAATACCCCCTCCCCCTAAAGGATATCATGAGGGCTTCCGCCATGCTTTCCCATAGAGATGAGATCAACAGAGCCTTGCTTTGTCTGGGTCTTCAACCCCCCCCCCCAACTTTCCCCGTACTCCTCCTCCTTTCTTTCACCCTCCGAGTGAGAAACAGAATGGGACGGAGGTCTTCTCATCTGACCTCTGTTAATCTGTCCATCTCTTGCCCTCTTTCATGCTTTCTCTCTGCATTTTCTGTCAGAGGTGTATCTGTTTAGTCACTAATTGAAGGCTTCGCCTCCCTCATGATGCTGAGTCATTAACCCTGTTAGTCACCCAGGTGAGCCAGCCCTCTACTTATCCCCTCACTCTCTCTCTCTCACTGTCTCTACCTCCCTTTTCTTTCACTGCCGCCACCTCTCTCTTTCTTTTAACCCTCCCGTCTCTAACCCCTCCTCTTTCTCTCGTATCGTGACTCACTCGCACATGTAACTAGAGACAAAGATAGCTTGTCTTGTTATTTTAGATGCTCCTTGTTTTGGTAATACGAGGAGGCAGTTCTCCTGAACCACCGTTGTTAATGATGGTTACCAGCCGACAACCCCTCCTCTCACGCCCCCTCTCACGCCTCCTCTTTGTAGAAAAAACCCACGCGTCACCAATCATCCTCCACTTCCTATACTGTCAACACTTTGTGATGCCACACACACACACACACACACAGGCAAACACACACACACACACACACAATCACAGCAGGCCATCAGCTTTATCCCTCCCTCTACCCCACCCCTCATCCCTCTACCTCCCCCCACATCCCTTCACCTCCCTCCTGAGCCCATCCCTTCTTCACCTCCCTCCTGAGCCCAACTCTTCTTCACCTCCCTCCTGAGCCCATCCCATCTTCACCTCCCTCCTGAGCCCAACTCTTCTTCACCTCCCTCCTGAGCCCATCCCATCTTCACCTCCCTCCTGAGCCCAACTCTTCTTCACCTCCCTCCTGAGCCCATCCCATCTTCACCTCCCTCCTGAGCCCAACTCTTCTTCACCTCCCTCCTGAGCCCATCCCTTCTTCACCTCCCTCCTGAGCCCAACTCTTCTTCACCTCCCTCCTGAGCCCAACTCAGCAGCATCACAACATTGACAGTGTCAACCCCAGGAGTCAGAGAGTTGTTTTATCACAGTCATGACCACCGCCTCTGTACAGAAACCTCCTAACCATCACACCACAAAAAGCCTTTGGAAAAATATCAGTTAAGTGCTCACAAGACAAGATGGTACTAGATGTACAGAGGTCTTACTAGAAGTTAAGTATTACTGCTTTTGACTACTATGCCCCATTTTCATGGACTGCCTTGCAGAGTAAACAACAGCCCCAAGTCTTGGTGCCTATAAGACAGCTGAAATGGACTGTGTGTGTGATTCCTACCCATATAATTCCTTGTACTTTCTTTTTCTCTATATATAATCATCTTTTATTTTGCCATAACACATGGCTTTGCTGTAAAAGAGACATAGGACTCAGATTGAAGTTTAAATAAAGGGAGGGGGGAGAAAAGGAGGTGGGAGAAACCTGATAGAGGGGCAGGAGACTCCTGAAGAGGGACATGACAGATGTCCAGTGTAGACATGCTAGCCCCCCCCCACCCCCAACTCACACAGGCATGCTGCTGGATAGTCTGCAGTATGTGTTTGGCCGGAACCAGGAAGTCTATGAGGTACCGGAGTCCATCTCCTCTGTAGCGGCTCTCCACCACGTCCAACACCTGACACAGCAAGGTGGCCTCTGTGGCCTCCAACGGGAGGTAGAGGGCGGACAGCGTGGCCTGGATGCAGCTGTCCAGGGATTCAGTGTCCTGGCAAGAGAAGGGGAGAGGGATCGACTGAGAGAGGAGAAGGCTGGGCATATGAACCACACACTCCCAGGCTCTGGCGGCGCGACCCGTTTCTGTCCGTGTCTTTGCGTGTACACCCTCACTCACCATTGCTTTCCCTCCGTCTCTCACTTTCTCTCTCTCTTTGTCAACAGTTCACAGAACCAGGCAAAACAGGAGAAGCAGCTTCAGGACCTCACAGGGTACCAGGTGGAACATAAAACCAGCAGACTCCGCGTAGGGTAACAGCTGGAACAGAAAACCCCCAGGCTGCTGCCCTCATTGGGTAATATTTAAATCCCAACAACCTGTATAGTCCCCTGCGTCTGACCAGATCCCAGACCAAACTGACACCACCAGATCCCAACACTCCCCCAGCAACAGGCCCCAGCACCACATCACAACTTGGGACACTATCTGAGAATATTCCAGCTCCATGAGTCATACTGACATGTTTGCACTTCCATACGACTGACACAGTGAGACTATAGTCAGCAGTGAAATGTATCTGGGAAGGACGATATTAGCACTTAGCTATCAGCTGTCACCGGTTCCATACTATGAGGCGCTATAGCAAGACACAGCTTGTCTACCTCTACACTTAGAAATAAGAGTTTCAAACAATATATTACATCAATTCCATTGTAAGATGAGAGTTTGTTAAAAACAACACTTTAAATCAACTGAATTAATATGAATCAAGTGTTACTGAAGAGCAACTGGTCAGGTTAAACGTGTCTGCATGGTTAGTGAGTGTCTAGAACGCTTGAGATGGGATAGCCTTTACTCCTGGCACTGAGGAGCAAAGCCTTTTGTCCTGGCACTAAGGAGCAAAGCCTTTTGTCCTGGCAATGAGGAGCAAAGCCTTTTCTCCTGGCACTGAGGAGCAAAGCCTTATCTCCTGGCACAGAGGAGCAAAGCCTTATCTCCTGGCACTAAGGGGCAAAGCCTTCTCTCCTTGGACCAGATCAGAATTCTTCAACAGAGACGGTCATGAGAGTGGGTCATACGCAGCCAGGTAGGCAGACAAACCATGGACGCAAGCAGGCAGTCAGTGTTTGATAAGGCATGGAACTAGCAAGAATAGTTGTGGGACTTGAAAACCAGAACAATGAATCCCTATCTACTGTGTGCAGAGTTCAATCAATACAGGTTATACACACACAGACACACACCGATAGACACAGACCCACGCACACACACACGCACACACACACACACACGCACACACCAGACTGCCCTGAATGCAACCCATCTCATACACTCGGTCTGCTGGTGTGTCACCTTCCTCTCCAGGTGTCCCTGAAGGCCCTGCCCTTCATGTCCTTGGTCACAGGAAGGGAAGAGAGAGGGAGAGAGGGAGGGAGGGAGAGAGGGAGAGACAGAAAGAGGGAGAAGAACAGAGGGTCTTTATCTGGCTCATAATCTCACTTTGATGGTGTCTGTCTGTCTGGGGATTTCAGCACACTTTAATTAGGTTGGCCCATTATTCCGAGGCGTTCTCCTCACTCCAAATGTCTGCCGTTAGACTGCAGGCCTTGACGAGACGTCTAGGCGAGGCAAAATGCCTCGTTCACACTGCAACATCTTTCGTTAGGACGTGCTTCCTTCCTCAATCTTGTTCTGCCAATGGTTAGACAAGCGTGCAGTTTATAGCGCACAGAGTAGCGTGTTCGTCAGAGATTAGATATCTTTTGAGAGACCCGCAAAATATGACCTTTAAGTTGAGAGAGGATAACCAAATTGTCTCAGGAAATAATCAAACGTTTCGTTTTAGTCACATCCTCCTCAGGTTGTTTCTGTAAATTTCCATGAAGTTAAACTAGACTACAAAAAGAGCCAAGGATCGCTGAATATGACCAGCATCTGACCCAATGTAGTGGAGTGCTTAAGGTTAATGTGAGCAAGGTTCACCTATCCAAGGAACCTTTTCTTAAAGGTTGCTGTTTAAGAATGTGCAGGCCCTTTGTTAGCATCCAGGCTAACTACTGTATCTGCTAGCATCCATGCTAATTCTCAGCTAGCTCTAACAGGACTGATCTTGGTGTCACACCAATACTATCATATTCTACAGGTTTTATCTCCTAGATATTCATGGAAACCAGTCAGAGGGTTAGGTCTTATTCTGTGCTACAGCCACGACAGCATTTAGGGAGCATCCCAATTCTGTTGCTGCATTCAGGTTACAATTTAGGGTACAGCTCAATTGACAGGTAAACACACACGCGCACACACACACACATACACACATACACACACACACACACACACACACACACACATTATGGAGAGGGTGTGGTGCCACAATGCTTTTATTTGAGTGAGTGCCTTTGTATGGTCCCATCCCAAGAGACAGTGTGTGTACGCATGTTATTCCCAGGGGTGTTTTAGCCCACCCAGAGCAGACCAAAGACCATGTTGAATAATTCACGACGTCATCATTAGCGCTCCGTGCTCTCTGGGCTGTCAGTCAGTTAACCAGCAGAATAGACAGGGAGGGAGGGAGGGAGGACCAACGGTCCATAAATGGTTCCCAAAAACACCCAACCATGACATCTTAAATGAAGACATCAAGTCTTACCTGGACCTGTGTTTCCTAACTTGGCAGGCTTATTCTAACACGATGACACAACCAAAGATGTAGCGCTCAGAAATAGATAGTTTGGGCTTTTCAGTTGCAACACATTTAGGACCTTTTAATATGCTAGTCTTAAATTCAGCCCTGCCCCCTTGTTGGGAAGATAAAGCCATAAAGAGGTATGGCCTGGATGGGGGGGGTGCTGGGGAGGGACTGAGAGATATATTAGCCTGATTGGTCCAGGAAGGAAGGAACATTTATTAATACATTTCCTCTCTTGAAATGTGTGAGAGAAAGCACATTGTGACAAACTCAGGAATGAAAACACTTACTTTAACCGCCCCATCTCTCATTTCTTAAAGCCTCTTCGAATATATTGAAGCTCAGTAGCTTTCCTTCAACATCATTACAGCTGGAGTAACCCTAATGTTCTATAATACCACCAAAGAAATCAGACGAAGGGGGGGGATAATTTGCTCCTTCAGAATGGTGGGTTTCCTAAAGAACACGGTCCAAATCCTTCACTCATCCCATAAACCATGCACGGTTGACCTAGCCTGTCACAATAGAACCAAATAATACAGCAGCTCCAAGATGGCAGACCTTGCCCTCCTGGCAGCCACAGCGGATTAGAGAAAATTGTTTAATTATTTATTTTTATGACTAACAGTGTTTGAACCCAGGTCTTTAGAGTGAAGCTGTATCGCTTGACAGGGTTGTTTTGTGAAGCGTGGAGAAAGAGAGAGAGTCCAAAAGGGAGAGTTTGAGTCAAATGACTGGGCAGCCTCCATAATGACATCATTATGCTGGGTGAGAAAAACTGTGTGTGTGTGTGTGTGTGTGTTTTGGTGAGAAAATAGTCACAATCAATAAAAAGTCGGTATAAGAGTTGGAAAGCTTGTCAGATTGGCTATACAGGCTCCTTGCCTCGGGATGGGACAAAACCACCAACCAACTCTCACACATTGAAGTGGGCATTTAGAAAAAGTATCTTTGGCTTTTATACACTAACTGGTTGGAGATGATCCTCATACTGAAATATGTAGCAAGCCAACAAGCAGTGGAGGACTTTGAGTCATCAGGCATCAGTCTTAGAAAACCTAGAGGACTGTAAAAGAGTGTCATTATAAAACCCCTAAATGTCTACTGCCTACAACCACATTAGCCAACAGCTCACCAAGTGGCAGGATCTGTTTAAACCTGTCTGTCTGCGTGTGTGTGTCTGTGTGTCTGTCTGCCTGTCTGTCTGCCTAGCTAATCTCCATGAATATGTGATAGAAGAGAAGCACACATTTCCATAAGTGGGCCTAATTGCAGGGCATACACACACACACACACAGACACCTGGAGTTGAAGTGCTTGATCAACCATATGAGCAGGCCTGCAACACGAATCATTCAAGTCAAAAACAGTGCACGAGACAGAGAACAGGGTGTCATTTGGGCCCCTCTGTGGTGTTATATATAGAGCCTATTAGATTATCCCTGTGCTAATCCCATCTCCATAGGTTAACCTCAGTTCACTGAACAATCAATCAGATCCTATTCCCTGGAGGGCTGTTTCACTCAGCTAAACAGGTTTACTGCTTAAATGGCCCATGGTTTAAAACCTGCTTCATGTCTGTCTGGGCTTGTGTGCCAGTGTGTGTGTGTGTGTGTGTGTGTCAGTGGAAGAGACAGGGGTGATGCTAAAACATTTTCCCTTACCGGTCATCTTGCCTGATTAAGATACCAAAGAGAAGACTGGCCAGGAAGGAAGAGATCTTCCCAATCAGAAATGAGGAATGGATGATGATGGAGGTAGTGAATCTGACAAAATAACTTTCATGCAGACAGCCTATGGGGTGTGTGGTTATAGTAGGTTACGGTGAAGGTTACTGATAGGTGGTAGGAGTTTTTGTGGTAGATGTTGTGTAACCTTTATGTTATAGTAGTTGTTCTGCAAGATTTTATAGTAGTGGTTGTGGTAGAGTTCATAGTAGTTCTTGTGCTAAATGTTTTGGTGGATCTTATGGTAGAGGTCAAGCCCCTAAATGGATTTGAGTATACACAGAGTAGCAGGTATTAACCCTCTCTTAACATACACCTGGTGATAGTAACTCAGCTAGCCCACCAGAGACATGACCCCTGACCTTGCACCAGTGACAGACCAGGCCAGCCACACATCAGAGAAAACCAGAGGGATTAAAAAGAGTGAGAGAAGAGAGATAGCAGTGCAGAGAGAAAAGAGAGAAAGAGGAGAGTGATAATCATGGGAGAGAGAACCAGGGGAGAGATCTACAAATGTCTATGGCAGAGAAAGCAGCAAGAGACAACAGGAGAGAGATCTACAAATGTCTATGGGAGAGAAAGCAACGAGAGACAATGGGAGAGAGAATCAGGGAGAGAGATCTACAAATGTCTATGGGAGAGAAAGCAGCGAGAGACAACAGGAGAGAGAACCAGGGAGAGAGATCTACAAATGTCTATAGCAGAGAAAGCAGCGAGAGACAACGGGAGTGAGAACCAGGGAGAGAGCCAGGAGAGTCATTAAATCACAGAATTTGTCTGAACAATAATAGCAACCCACTGTGTCAAAGACCAACCCTGACCCAGTAGACCTGGTTCTGCTTACGTTTAGCTGCCTACGTTTAGCTGAACATCCCTGACCTCTACACACCTCCAGCGGGAAGAGCCGGGAACTCTCCACTCTCCACAGTCCTCTTCCTGACAGTGTACCAGGTGTCACCCTGTTTGCTACCGCTTTCACAGGGGCTTGGGTGGAAAATAGTGCACTAAATAAGGATTAGGGTGTTATTTGAGACACGGTCCCTGGCTCCGGGATCCCCACTCGCCGGCAGCATCAACTCGGGCCCCAGGCCTGGAAAAACATTGTGTCAGGAAACATTTTATTGAGGTGAAAGGAGACAGTTGGACAGAAGTTGCCGCATTTAGCCGTTTTTCCTGGATGTCGTTTCCCAAAGGAAGTGGATGCACATTACCAGGCTCATTTGGATGATGGTTCAAAGATGATTCGATGACAGAACTGACTGTAATAATGACAGAGATTTCCACGTTTTCACAAAGGCCAAGTACCCACTCGGAGATAACGCTAAATCAGGAATGAACATGCTGCGTAAGACACAACGTCCATTGGCCAAGAAAACATACCTTTTATTAGCTTGTGCAATAACAACACATCAGGTGTTGATGACCGATAGTTAAAATGTCATTGTGAACTAAAGACATTGGAGACAAAGTATCCTGCAAAATAACTGACACACCACTGCAAACGAGAGTCTGATAAAAACACAATAGCAGCCACTTCTGAAGAACTGTAGACAGAACACATCCAGGATTGCAATGCATAAACACACACACACACAATTAGGCTCCTCGTCACATTCCTGTTGTGTATCAAGTTGGAAGATAACTTGGTGTGAAGGAACACTAAACCTACATTGAGTAATATCTTGAAAACCACCCATGAAAAATTAAGGCCAGGCATTCCAAAGAGAACTGAAAATGTGGGGCTCACAAATCACCTCAGCCCTAGAGGATAAACCCCCAGGTTGGACCTAATGTCTGAAAATGTTAATTACAGGGGGAGAGAAGGATAGATGGACATAGAGAGAATCTTATCCAACAGGGAGTTGAGTATAAAAGGCCTAATCAACAACCTAGTCCCAGGAACAACGTCAGTCTGAAGGTCACTGCACTCCCTTCTCACATCAAAAGGAGGCCTTTCATTTCCCAATTGTTGGTGCGGTTTAAAACAAAGGCCCAAGGGCAGTGCTGTCAGAGGGTCGGTGTTTGCGGAAGGCAAGCCAAGCTCTGTCTCCATCGATCCCATATAAGCTAGAGACACAACCCTGACATCTCTCAGAAGTGGGTTACTCGTGTGTTTGCGCGCACGCCCGCCCGTCTGCCCGTCCACACATGCACACAGAATAAACTGGGTTATCATTGTTTTCTGAAGGATTTTTCCATACACTAATCTGAACACCTACCCTTCCAGCAGTCTGCCATCTTTATGACTAGCTTTGCTTTATATGCCTCTGGAGGTGTGAATGTCTGGAGAAAGCTTCTGAGACCATGGGAACTAATAGGTTGGACAGGCTGAGGGACAACCATGAACAGGAGCTAATGGAAGTCCACAAATAGCATCCTATTCTACAGTGGACTACTTTTGAGGGTCCACAGTTGCCCGGCAACAGCCAAACAATGGACAGAGCCACCAGAGATAATTTTCTTATCCGCCAGGACTGCATAGAAAAAAAGACATCCGATTGGTCCCATAAATAGATGACTCAGATCAGAGAAGACAACGGGTTGAACCAGCCTCAGAATCTATGTCAGTGAAGCAATATTTAAAAGAAAGGCATCATTGTCTGCCTGCCTGTTCAGTTTCATGCACAGCTGACATGCACCGTGTTCCGCTATACTTCCTTCTTATATGACCCTATCGGGTTGAAATTGGCTACGCCACACACCAGCCAGACACATAGCTATGTGCTTCCTGTCAACGTCCTGCGCTCATTGGGACAGGCCTACCCCCTCACAAGGCTCGGAGAAGACATGGGATATTCGATTTGTCGTCGGGTATATTCTCCTTGAGAACACTTACACTCTGAGTGATTCAACAGGTTTGAGTTGTGTCGAATTGAAGTCTTTCTGAAACCTTTAAGCCAACTAATCTTTCCTGAAAAACTTTACCCATTGGATAAGTATTGTGTCCTTGCCAAGCACAGATGGAAGACCTTGAGTTTTTCACAACAGGGAAACTGCAGTTATTGTCAGGATCAGGTGTACATTTGGAAATTGAAATTACAAACTTTACAGGCAGATGATCAAATTAAGACACAGCATCTGAATGGACCATCCCATGCTCAGTAGGATCTACTCAGAAGGGCAGTAGAATCAGAAATTCTTCTGAAACGTCTTTAAATTAAGTGATTACAAAAGTAAAGACGCAAACAGGTCTGTAGTGAAACGATGTCTCGGAAGCAGCCAGATAATCCCCAATAGACCATCCAACTAATCTCAGCAACACGTCAGGTTTCAGTACCAAATGGCACCCTAGTTCACATTTAGCGCACTACTTTTGACTGGAGCCCATTAATTAGGGTGTCATTCGAGATCCACTGGCCTGCGGTCAAAAGTAGGGCACTATATTGGGAATAGGGTTCAATTTGGGGTCCAAAAGGGTCCCTCCCCATAGGTAGGACGTCTAACAAGGCAGCTAGATAATGTCTCTGCCAGCTCTGTAGACTCTCTGTATCCATGGAGACCGTGTGTAAAGGCATCGCCTTCCCGTCACCATCATCAAAGGCCTTCCTCCCAAAAGCTGCCAGCCACAACTCAGTGTCGCTCCACCACAGTGACCGGTGGGGTCCTGGTGCCCGGCCAGACGGACGAGGCCGAAGTCCGGGACGGTGAAAGGCGGGAGCGTCGCTGTGCGTCTCTGCCATTCGAAACCCCTTCCTGTGTCCTGGGAGCCGGTGGGGATCAAGCCCAGCAGGGGTGACTCAACCCAAGGGTCAAGTGGGAGGAGCCGACCAACATTTGGGTGGTCCAGAGTCAAAGGAGGGGGAACAAAGGCAAACTGACCGACTGACAAGCTGACTGACTGTTTGACTGACTGACCAACGGGCTGGCTGACTGACTAACTGGCTGACTAGCTGACAAACTGTCTGTCTGACCAGCTGATTGACTGGCTGACCTTAATGAGCTTTCCCAGATGAAGAGGTTGCTAGGTGGAAAGTGTCAGGTAAAAGATAATTCGGGCTGCCACGGTTTAACAAACCCACGGTTCAATTGGACTGCGTTTTGTTCGGAGCTGTCTTAATACGAGGTTCATTTGGATTGCAAAGAGTTCCGGGCCACACACTAAAACAAGTTACGTATTTGTAAGTAAACTGGAGTGCATTATAACACATCATAAAAACCATGTTGGCAGTGGGAGCAGCAAACATCATGACATCATGCTGAACAATGCCCAAATCACCATCCATCAGGTGGTCTCTGAGTGCCCTATAAACTCCCCCTTCCCTCTACTGACATTTGGAAGTACCCCAACCCCCTTGTACAAGAAAAAACAGGGGTACTGTCAATAAGAGTGCTGCCAGTTGATAAGGGCCTGCTCTGTTCTACAGACAGTCTGGTGAAGCTGTCAGTTGATAGGGGCCTGCTCTGTTCTACAGACATGGTTCAAGATTTTTACCATAATAAACATGTCTTTAATGAATGATGAAATGCCATGTTCTGCCCCAGGTTCTACCCACTGAGGTATAAACAGTAACCCCTGACTCACAGAGGTAACCCCATAACCCTTGACCCACTGAGGTAACCTCATAACCCTTGACCCACTGAGGTATAAACAGTAACCCCTGACCCACAGAGGTAACCCCATAACCCTTGACCCACTGAGGTATAAACAGTAACCCCTGACCCGCAGAGGTAACCCCATAACCCTTGACCCACTGAGGTAACCTCATAACCCTTGACCCATGGAGGTAACCCCGCAACACTTGACCCACTGAGGTAACCTCATAACCCTTGACCCATGGAGGTAACCCCGCAACACTTGACCCACTGAAATATAATCCAGTTATCCTTGACCCGCTGAGGTAACCCCGTAACCCTTCACCTACTGAGGCATAATCTCATAACCCTTGACCCAGTGAGGTAACCCCGTAACCCTTCACCCACTGAGGCATAATCCCATAACCCTTGACCCAGTGAGTTAACCCTGTATCACTGTAAAAGTGATGAAAATCTGTTAAAAGTGAATTGCACTGTGAACTCACCTCATTCTACTAATATTGGATGTAACTTTTTGTTTTTAAACATTTATGATTTACAGTTCTCACAGAAATATCGGTAATGCATCTCCGGCCTCCTAAAAATCACAGGAGGTTTTCCTGCCCCCCCTGTCCCATCCTTCAGTGTGTCGGCCTCCACATGTCTTGTTTGACCTGCCCGTCACGCCCCGGCAAGGCCTGATCCACTCTGCCTCCCAGCCCCCACACCCAGGAATTACCGGGGTCACACCACTGTTTCCGTCAATACGTCTTCACTCCCTCATGTCCTCTTCCAGATGCATTTCAACAGGGCCGACGCCACACTCACAGGCTGCTACCAAAGCAGAAAGCGGATGGGTAGGATGCTCTAGTGTTTATCTGCCCAGAGAAGTTAACAACCCTGCACAGAGCGCCGATTGTCAATCTCTTTGGTTTTCAGATCACCTACAGTCAGCCAAGGTTACTGGTAAAGGCTCCCGCTGGCATTTCTGTCTTGCCATTCGCTTTATAGCACAACATAGCTTG